>NW_019945321.1:0-13359 GCF_002910315.2 Salvelinus sp. IW2-2015
CTCACCCCCGTTCTCCACTCGGCTCCCCTGCCTCCCTACATTCCGTACCCCTTCCATCTCGCCTCTCCCTCTTCCTCTCCTCTCCTCCCTCCTAACTCCTCTCCTCTCCTCTCCCCCTCCCTCCCTCCCCTCCCCCTCTCCCTCCTTCCTGCACCTCCATCTCCTTCATATTCCATCTTCTCTCCTAATTCCTATTCCCCCTCCACCACCTTCCTACTCATCCTCCTTTCCTCATGTCCTATCTCTCCTCCTCTCGATTTCCCACTTTCTCCTCTTCTTCCATACCTAGTCCCCCTCCCTCTCCTTCCCTTCCTACTCCTCCTCCTCCGCAGCTTATCTCTTACCTCCCCTTTCATCTTCCTCCCCTCCTCCCCTTCTTCTCTTCCTCCCCTCTGTCTTCCTCTACCTCCCCTTCTTCTCTTCCTCCTCTCCTCTCCTCTCCTCTCCTCTCCTCTCTCTCTCCTCTCCTCTCCTCTTATTCCTCCCCTCCTCCCTTCTCCTCTCCTCTCCTCTCCTCTCCTCTCCCCTCCCTCCCCTCCCCTCCCTCTCCAATAATTATCGCTGATATCTCTCCAATCTCTCCAGCTACCTATTGACTTAGTAATTATAATCAATGTGGTAGGGAAGAATGTGAACTAATTAGATTATAAAAATTATTTGGATGCTACCCTCATTACGTGGATATTACTAAAACTGGAAATTATGAATCCATATAGGTAACAAATGTGAAGTAATAATTTAATATGAATGCACAGAGCTCGCATGAATCCATCAATTAAGAAGCTCGCAAATGAATAAAATTCTAAATCAGTGCGTCATGGTCCGGAGTGAAACTGTAAATCAAGTTCCTACAAAAGATAATTCATAAAGCAAGAAAGGAAGGAGTTGACGGTTGTCAGAGGAGGGTGTTACAATCATCATAAACTTCATCTCGGTCCACTGGAACGAGTTCGTCACTTTCTAGGCCTTCGGCCTAATGCTCGTAACAAGAGAAGGGACAAGGCAACAATCCGGTCACGTGTCGAAGGGCCTGCTACGCATGCGAATACGGAGACGCACAAGACGAGTGAACCGAGAAGGGAAAGGCGAATGACACAAACTGGGTCAATACCGTACGACCTATCCGTATCTCACCAGGTTACCTACCTAAGAAAAACACTTCTCGTCTCCTCTGCCTCTATCTCATACTTCTCTCCTCCCCTCTCAGATCTCACTCCATCCTAAAGGCGACAGACCCCGCCTCCACAGATCCCGAGAACCCAAAACAAATGGACGGCAACTTTCGCCTTGATCTCCTGCGCACACCGATGGGAAGACATCAGCATGACGACTACCCATCTCCTCCCCTCTTGCTCTTCGCCCACCTCTTCTCTCCTCCGTCTCCTCTTCCTCTTCCCTCCCCTCTTCATCTTCCTCCAACTCTCCCATCTCCTCCTCCTACCCCTCTTCTCTTCCTCCTCCTTCCTCTCTCTTCCTCCCTCCTCTCCTCCCCTCATTGCTCTTCCATCCTCTGCCCCAATTCTCTCATCCCCTCCCCTCCTCCTACTTCATACTGCTCTCCTCCCCATTCCTCTCTCCTCTCATCTGCTCTCTGCCTCCTCTCACACATCTGTCTGCTCCTCTACTTGTACTTCAGTCCTTACATATCATCGTTCCTCGTGCTCTTCTCCTCCCAAACTTCCTCTCCTCTCCTCCCTCCTCCTCTTGCTCTCGCTCCTCTTCATTCCGTCCTCTTCCCCTCCTCTCCTCCCTCCTCTCTCTTCTCGTCTTCCCTCTCCTCGCCTCCTCTCTTTACACAATCCCTACTAACTTAATAGGGAGGATCATCCTCTGACAGCTCAATTTGCTTTTGGGGGGGGATTGTGTTTTTTCCTCGCGACCAAGGAATTTGTTTAGCTGGGTTAAAACCGCTTTGAAACCCCTTCTCCATCCTCTTTGTGTCTGGCCTTGAGCATTCCCCATATGACACCCACTAGTAGGTTTTTCTGTTGCTCTACTTATAATTAACCAGAGTCCTCCATTGGGTCTGGTCAAAGTACGTGCGGACTATATTCGGGAATAAGTCTCCAATTCTTTGACACACCCTCAGTATGCTACCTTACAGCACATTAAACTGTCCAAGGAGATACAATCATGAAGGGTTCAAGCAGACGGTTATCCAAGGGAAAGACAGTGAACCGGGTCCAGAACTTTATTGCTGCTGGCTGCGTCGTGATCATGGACCCGTTAGACTGTACTAGCGCCACAGTAGAGAGGAGTAAGTAGAGCGGGAGAAGAGGAGAAACATTAGTGCACTATATATAGGGAACAGAGGTCGCATGAGGGCCTGCGGTCTAAAGATAGCTGCCTATATAGGACATAGGTCTTCCATAGAGGCTCTGGTTCTATAAGTAGATGACTACTATATAGGGAATAATGAAGGTCGCCATAGCAGGTCTGGTCTAATAGGCTTAGATAGTGTGCATAGGTGGTCTTATAGGTGATTAGTGCATACGCTCCGTTTAGTGAGTATATGATTAGGAATGCGTTGCCATAGGGCTCCGGGTCTAAAGTAGTGCACTACACTAGGGAATTAGGGTGCCAATTTGGGACTTCGAGCGCCTGGTGTCCTGTCTCCGCAAATGAGAAGTATATAGCTGTGATACACTGTCCAGCCGCCAACTAATTCCACCGCAGCCAATTTACCCAGCCTGCCAATTAATACCAAGCCGCGACACATCGCTGCCAACTAGTTACCCACCTGCAGACCATAAAGGCAACTACATTACCAGCCGCAACTAATTACCCAGGTCGCAGCCAATTACCCAGCCCGCAACATATAAACATTCATCCCAGCCTCCGCCCTCTTACCAGCTACTATTACCGAAACACGCCGCAACTCATACCCACCATAAATTACCCAGCCTCAGAAAGTTACCCAGCTGCAGACAAGTTCCAGCCTGGTACAATACCACTGCAACAGTTACCATCAGCTGCAGACAGTTACGCAGGCCTTGCAGACAATTACCCAGCCTGAAAGACAATTACCCAGCCTGAAGACAATTACCCAGACCTGCAGAGCCTGCAGACAATTACCCAGCCTGCAGACAATTACCCAGCCTGCAGACAGTTACCCAGCCTGCAGACAATTACCCAGCCTGCAGATAATTACCCAGCCTGCAGATAATTACCCAGCCTGCAGACAGTTACCCAGCCTGCAGACAGTTACCCAGCCTGAAAGACAATTACCCAGCCTGCAGACAGTTACCCAGCCCACTCAGGGGCCCTTCACAACTCTGACTCTGGCACATGGGCTGTGTCCTCAATGGCACCCTATTCCCTATATAGTGCACTACTTTTGACCAGGGCCCATAAGGAAGACCAATAGGGCTCTGGTTAAAAATAGTGCACTGTGTAGGGAATAGGGTGCCATTTGGGACACAGATGTGGAACATGGAGAAGGTCTGTCTTCTGTTAACACTGGGAAACCTTATATATCTGGAAACCTTATATATGTCCAAGATGGAAGATACAGTTGAGTTCCACAGAATATTACGATATCAAATCATACTGTTGCTATGGTAAATGCTAGGATAGAACGATTGAAGTAGTACATTAATATTGCAATACTCTCTTTCCCACAAACGTTGTATTAGCCCTGAGTCTGTTAAGAGCTATGACTAGCTATGACTAGTAACTACTACATTTGTAAAATGTAAAATACAATTTTTTTCTGCTGTGCTAATAAAAATATGTCTGTAATTGCCACACATGTAGCATCTGGAAGAGTTTTTCTGTCCGGAGTTTTCCTGTCCGGAGTTTTCCTGTCCGGAGTTTTTCTGTACGGAGTTTTCCTGTCCGGAGTTTTCCAGTCCGGAGTTTTCCTGTCCGGAGTTTTTCTGTTTGGAGTTTTCCTGTCCGGAGTTTTCCTGTCCTGAGTTTTCCTGTGCTGAGTTTTCCTGTCCTGAGTTTTTCTGTCCGGAGTTTTTCTGTCCGGAGTTTATCTGTCCGGAGTTTTCCTGTCCGGAGTTTTCCTGTCCGGAGTTTATCTGTCCGGAGTTTTTCTGTCTGGAGTTTTTCTGTCCGGAGTTTTCCTGTCCGGAGTTTTCCTGTCCACAGCTAAGCTTAGCAGCAGAAGAAGAAGCTCTCGTCTCTCCCTTTAGATGACCTTAAAGCTCATCTGAAACGGCTGCAACTTTCTGCCCTCTAAAACTGACTGTAGCTTAGCAGCTTATCAACTAGCTTATTTCCAACTGAACATTCCTCCTCTCTCTCCTCTCCTCTCCTCTCCTCTCCTCTCCCTCCCTCCTCTCCTTCCCTCTCCTCTCCTCTCCTCTCCTCTCCTCTCCTCTCTCCCTCTCCTCTCCTCCCTCTCCTCTCCTCCCTCACCTCCCCTGAGCTCTCCTCTCTCCTCCTCCTCTCCCTCCCTCCCTGAGCTCTGTCTCCTCCTCTCCTCTCCTTCTCTCTCTCCTCTCTCTCCTCCTCTCCCTCCCTCCCTGAGCTCTGTTCCTCCTCTCCTCTCCTCCTCTCTCTCCTCCTCTCCCTTCCCTCCCTGAGCTCTGTTCCTCTCACCCTTCGTCCCTTCTCCCTCCCTGAGCTCTGTTCATCCTCTCCTCTCGTCTCTCTCCTCCTCTCTCTCTCTCCTCCTCTCTCTCCTCCCCTCCTTCCCTCTTTGAGCTCTGTTCCTGGTTAAACGTAGTGCACATATAAGGTAATAGGGTGCTATTTGGAACAAAGCCAGGAGTGAGACGTCTCCATCCTTACCTCCCAAGGTGTTACAGGAAGAGAGAGACAACGAGAGATAAAGAGAGGGAGGGAGAGAGATAGAGAGACAGAGAGAGAGAGACAGAGCGAGAGAGAGGGGGGGAGAGAGACACAGAGAGAGAGAGGACAGAGAGAGAGACAGAGCGAGAGAGAGAGAGACAACGAGAGATAAAGAGAGGGAGGGAGAGAGATAGAGAGACAGAGAGAGAGCAGAGCGAGAGAGAGAGAGAGGGGGAGAGAGAGACAAAGAGAGAGACTGAGCGAGAGAGAGGAGAGAGAGACAGAAAGAGAGAGAAAGAGAGGGAGAGAGAGACAGAGAGAAAAAGAGAGGGAGAGAGAGAGAGGGGAAGAGAGACAGAGAGAGAGAGAGGGGGAGAGAGACAGAGAGATTAAGATGTGATAGTAGTTTTACAGCAGGTTATAAAACAATTAAATTAGAAAGGGAAGGTTATTCTGGGCCGCTCGTTTCTCTCAAAAAGACAAAAGAGAATAAATTAATTATTCAAAGGAAGCAACAACTACAAAAAAAAACTTCGGCACATTGAGTCAGACCTCGGTCTCTCTGCCACGGAAAATAAAATCTCTCTTCTGGAATAATTTAGGTTGATTCTCTCTCTACTCTCTCTCTCTCCTCTCTCTTTTTTCTTTTCTTGTTATGAACTCAGTGATGACCTGGGTGGAGAGGAAATGTAGAGAGAAAGAGAACTCCCCATAGGAAGCCAGGAGTCCTGTGTTAATGGTAGTTACTAACTTCTCTGCTTGGGTGTGTCTGAAATGGCATTCTATTCTCTATATAAAACTATAACTATAAGTGTTTGGTCAAAAGTAATGCACTATATATAGGGAATAGGGTGCCATTTGGGACATACAGTACCAGTCAAAAGTTGCCAAGAGAATGCCAAGAGAATGCCAAAGGAATGCCAAGAGAATGCCAAGAGAATGCCAAGAGAATGCCAAGGGAATGCCAAGAGAATGCCAAGAGAATGCCAAAGGAATGTCAAGAGAAATGCCAAGAGAATGCCAAGAGAATGCCAAGAGAATGCCAAAGAGAATGCCAAGAGAATGCCAAGAGAATGCCAAAGGAATGTCAAGAGAATGCCAAGAGAATGCCAAGAGAATCCAAGGAATGCCAAGGGAATGCCAAGGGAATGCCAAGGGAATGCCAAGGGAATGCCAAGAGAATGCCAAGAGAATGCCAAGAGTGTGCAAAGCTGTCATCAAGACAAAGGGTGGCTATTTGAAGAATCTCAATATAAAATATATTTTGATTTGTTTCATACTTTTTTTGGTTACTACATAATTCCATATGTGTAAATTCATAGTTTTGATGTCTTCACTATTATTTTACAACGTAGAAAATAGTAAAAAAAATAAAGAAAAACCCTTGAATGAGTAGGTGTGTCCAAACTTTTTGACTGGTACTATATATACATGTACAGAACCCTCGTTTATCGCGGGGGTTACGTTCCGAAAATGACCCGCGATAAGTGAAATCCGCGAAATAGAAAACTTTTTTTTTTTTTACAATTAGCAACTATTACATGTATACAAATACAGTGACTCACGTGTAGGCCGTTTCGTCGACATTATGGGTTTAGGAGATGTTCGAAATTACAAGATAATTTGGCCAACTTAATGTAAATTTGCCAAGCTGTTTTATGTACGTACACATAACTGCACGAGACGACAAAATGATAGCACAATTCGTAGCATGTTTTGATACAAGAAGCGGGAGTGAGTTTTTAGCGAATCAGAATGCAGAGCACAATGCACCAAAAAAAAAAAAAACATGCATTATGAAAATCCGCGAAATAGCGAATCCGCGATAAGTGAACCGCGAAGTGGCGAGGGATCACTGTATATGATATCTAGCCGTTTTTACTTCCTAGTTTGACCTACACAGTATTATTCGCATGCAGTACAGTTCCTTCTATACGTGGATACAGAATACTGTAGATAAAGTAGAGGTTCATCAGAAGTATGTGTCGAAGGAATATGAATGTATTGTTCTATTAAAGGGAATTTATTGTGCGTGCACTCTTTTCTACGTGTACTCTTTTCTACGTGCACTCTTTTCTACGTGCACTCTTTTCTAAAACGGTGCTATTTCACCATATCCCCGTGTTTTGTATTAGTCTGTCGCTCAACATTCCCCAAAATACACACCATAATAAATATGGAATTTAAAGGAAATGCTTCCCCCCCCCCCCACAGATCTTCATCCAGATAAATGAATCCTCAGAGGAAAGAGAGGGAAGGAGAAAATGCGAGAATAACAAGTAACTGACAGAAAGTAGCCGCTGGATTCATTTGCGCTCTTTAATGATTGCTATCGTTCTGTTTTTCCTTTTATCTCAGCCTTACTGTGGAGATGGTAATTAGTTACTGGGAGAGAGATGGGAAGAACTTGCCTTCATAAGCAAACCTACACCTTCTGTACAATAATCCTGAACATTGTTACTTTCCCTCCCGGGATTGGTACAAGGCCCTCCCCCCATCCTCCCTTTGGCAAATCAGATCACACCTCCATCGTGCTCCTCCCCGCCTATAATCTGGAAGCACATTTTACATTTGAGTCATTTAGCCGACGCTCTTATCCAGAGTGACTTAGCAATTTAGGGTGAAGTGCCTTGCTCAAGGGCTCGTTGACCGATTTTTCACCTAGTCGGCTCAGGGATTTCGAACCAGCAACTTTTCGGTTACTGGCCCATAGCTCTTAACCACTAGTCTACCTGCCGCCCTGATGAACCCGTGATAAAGACTGTTCAACGTTGCTCTGACCAATCGGACTAAAGGACAATCGCACCGTAGCACTCACTTCTGTCACCACGGAACACTTCTGTCATCACGGAACACTTCTGTCATCACGGAACACTTCTGTCACCACGGAACACTTCTGTCATCACGGAACACTTCTGTCATCACGGAACACTTCTGTCACCTATACCTTACCTGACACCTAGTTATTATGGATCATATCACCTCTACCTTACCTGACACCTAGTTATTAAGGATCATATCACGTATACCTTACCTGACACCTAGTTATTAAGGATCCTATCACCTAACCTGACACCTAGTTATTAAGGATCTATTCCTTACCTGACACCTAGTTATTAAGGATCCTCTACCTTACCTGACACCTAGTTATTAAGGATCCTATTCCTTACCTGACACCTAGTTATTAAGGATCATATCACCTATACCTTACCTGACACCTAGTTATTATGGATCATATCACCTCTACCTTACCTGAACCTAGTTATTAAGGATCATATCACTCTACCTTACCTGACACCTAGTTATTAAGGATCATATCACCTATACCTTACCTGACACCTAGTTATTAAGGATCATATCACCTCTACCTTACCTGACACCTAGTTATTAAGGATCATATCACCTCTACCTTACCTGACACCTAGTTATTATGGATCATATCACCTCTACCTTACCTGACACCTAGTTATTATGGATCATATCACTCTACCTTACCTGACACCTAGTTATTAAGGATCATATCACCTACTACCTTACCTGACACCTAGTTATTAAGGATCATATCACCTCTACCTTACCTGACACCTAGTTATTAAGGATCATATCACCTCTACCTTACCTGACACCTAGTTATTAAGGATCATATCACCTCTACCTTACCTGACACCTAGTTATTAAGGATCATTCACCTCTACCTTACCTGACACTAGTTATTAAGGATCCATACCTTACCTGACACCTAGTTATTAAGGATCTATATACCTTACCTGACACCTAGTTATTAAGGATCATATACCTTACCTGACACCTAGTTATTAAGGATCATATCACCTCTACCTTACCTGACACCTAGTTATTAAGGATCATATCACCTATACCTTACCTGACACCTAGTTATTATGGATCATATCACCTCTACCTTACCTGACACCTAGTTATTATGGATCATATCACCTCTACCTTACCTGACACCTAGTTATTAAGGATCATATCACTCTACCTTACCTGACACCTTAGTTATTAAGGATCATAACCTATACCTTACCTGACACCTAGTTATTAAGGATCCTCTAACCTTACCTGACACCTAGTTATTAAGGATCCTATACCTTACCTGACACCTAGTTATTAAGGATCCTATACCTTACCTGACCTAGTTATTAAGGATCTATACCTTACCTGACACCTAGTTATTAAGGATCCTATACCTTACCTGACACCTAGTTATTAAGGATCCTATTCCTTACCTGACACCTAGTTATTAAGGATCCTCTACCTTACCTGACACCTAGTTATTAAGGATCCTATTCCTTACCTGACACCTAGTTATTAAGGATCATATCACCTATACCTTACCTGACACCTAGTTATTATGGATCATATCACCTCTACCTTACCTGACACCTAGTTATTAAGGATCATATCACCTCTACCTTACCTGACACCTAGTTATTAAGGATCATATCACCTATACCTTACCTGACACCTAGTTATTAAGGATCATATCACCTCTACCTTACCTGACACCTAGTTATTAAGGATCATATCACCTTACCTTACCTGACACCTAGTTATTATGGATCATATCACCTCTACCTTACCTGACACCTAGTTATTATGGATCATATCACCTCTACCTTACCTGACACCTAGTTATTAAGGATCATATCACCTCTACCTTACCTGACACCTAGTTATTAAGGATCATATCACCTCTACCTTACCTGACACCTAGTTATTAAGGATCATATCACCTCTACCTTACCTGACACCTAGTTATTAAGGATCATATCACCTCTACCTTACCTGACACCTTAGACTCACTTCAATTTGCTTGACGCACCCTAATAGATCCATAGACGATGCAATCTCCATCTCACTGAACACTGTCCTAACCCATCTGGACAAGAGGAATACCTATGTGAGAATGCTGTTCATCGACTACAGCTCAGCATTCAACATCATAGTACCCTCCAAACTCATCATTAAGCTCGGGGCCCTGGGTCTGAACCCCACCCTGTGCAACTGGGTCCTGGACTTCCTGACGGGCCGCCCCCCCCCCCCCAGTAGTAAGGTAGGGCAACAACACCTCCACTTCGGTGATCCTCAACACAGGGGTCCCACAAGTGTGCGTTCTCAGCCCCCTCTTGTTCTCCCAGGAGGGGGCTCAGGACACCTACAGCATCCAATGTAGAAGGCCAAAAAGATCATCAAGGACATCAACCACTCGAACCACAACCTGTTCACCCCGCTATCATCCAGAAGGCGAGGTCAGTACAGGTGCATCAAAGCTGGGACCGAGAGACTGAAAAACAGCTTCTATCTCAATGCCATCAAACTGTTAAATAGCCATCACTAGCCAGCTTCCACCCGGTTACTCAACTCTGCACCTCAGAGGCTGCTTCCCCATATAGATAGACTTGGAATCACTAGCCACTTTAATAATGGAACACTAGTCACTTTAATAATGTTTAAATAATGTTAACATTCTGCTTTACTCATCTCATATGTATATACTGTATTCTATTCTACTGTATTTTAGTCAATGCCACTCCGACATTGCTCGTCCTAATATTTTATATATTTACTTTTAGATTAATGTGTATTGTGGTGAATTGTTAGATACCACTGGACTGTTGGAGCTAGGAACACAAGCATTTCACTACACCCACAATAACATCTGCTAAATAAATTGAAAATATTTTGTGTAATTTGTTCACTCGGGTTCCCATTATCTAATATTAGGTTTTGGTTGAAGATCTGATGACATTTAGTATCAAACATATTTTTTTTAAATTGAGAAAATCAGAAAGGGTGAAAATACTTTTTTTCACGGCACTGTATTTGTACAAACAAATTTCCTACAAACAAAACACTCTAAAAGCTCTGACCAAGGCCGTGAGGCCGATACGTAAAGCTTATTAAATATCGGTGATACTATCAAGAGCAGTGTGCGGTTTCCTTTTTCCTTCATCTACAAACAAAACACTAAAATACACTTTTTAATATTCTTTCTATCTAAAGCTATTGCTTTTTTTCCCCCCTTTATCTTACTTTGGAAAATACGCATGTCCTTAAATCTGTCAGATGAGTTTCACCTCCAGGAGACAGCAGGATACCGTAGAGACAGTCTGGTTTCATGGGGCAAAATATACTTAACTCCACCAACTCGAGTCTGGATGCTAGTTTTAGTGTAATTGTATGACAACTTTCATTTCCACTCATTTTGCCACGAGGCATAGACATTTTTGTTGTTGTTGCAGTTTTACAGTTAATTTCCTGTAATTTTACCCATTTGCCAAGACTTATGCCATGTTAATGATATCTGAGTGAGAGTGACTAACAAAATCAAAATCAAATGGCACCATGGAGTTCAGGGCACCATGGAGTTCAGGGCCCCCTGGAGTTCAGGGCCCCGTGGAGTTCAGGGCCCCGTGGAGTTCAGGGCCCCCTGGAGTTCAGGGCCCCGTGGAGTTCAGGGCCCCCCTGGAGTTCAGGGAACCGTGGAGTTCAGGGCCCCCTGGAGTTCAGGGCCCCGTGGAGTTCATGGCCCCCTGGAGTTCAGCGCCCCCCCCCTGGAGTTCATGGCCCCCTGGAGTTCAGGGCCCCCCTGGAGTTCAGGGCCCCCTGGAGTTTCAGGGCCCCCTGGAGTTCATGGCCCCCTGGAGTTCATGGCCCCTGGAGTTCAGGGCCCCCCTGGAGTTCATGGCCCCCCTGGAGTTCAGCGCCCCCCCCCTGGAGTTCATGGCCCCCTGGAGTTCAGCCCCCCCCCCTGGAGTTCAGCGCCCCCCCCTGGAGTTCATGGCCCCCTGGAGTTCAGCGCCACCCCCCCTGGAGTTCAGGGCCCCGTGGAGTTCATGGCCCCCTGGAGTTCAGCGCCCCCCCCCCTGGAGTTCAGGGCCCCGTGGAGTTCATGGCCCCCTGGAGTTCAGCGCCCCCCCCCCTGGAGTTCAGGGCCCCGTGGAGTTCATGGCCCCCTGGAGTTCAGCGCCCCCCCCCTGGAGTTATTGAGTGCATTTTTGGAAATACAAATGTAGTCAGTTCTTGAATAGCTTTCTTACTCCCCCCTTTATCTCCCCAATTTCCTGATATTCAATTGGTAGTTACAGTCTTGTAACTACCAAACTACACACTACCTAATGTTCCATTAGAAGAAGAAGAAGACTCCACTATTCTAATGTTCCATTAAATAGAAGAAGACTCCACTATTCTAATGTTCCATTAATAGAAGAAGACTCCACTATTCTAATGTTCATTAATAATAGAAGAAGACTCCACTATTCTAATGTTCCATTAATAGAAGAAGACTCCACTATTCTAATGTTCCATTAATAGAAGAAGAAGAAGACTCCACTATTCTAATGTTCCATTAATAGAAGAAGAAGACTCCACTATTCTAATGTTCCATTATGAAGAAGAAGAAGACTCACTATTCTAATGTTCATTAATAGAAGAAGAAGAAGACTCCACTATTCTAATGTTCCATAATAAAGAAGAAGACTCCAGTATTCTAATGTTCCATTAATAGAAGAAGACTCCACTATCTAATGTTCCATTAATAGAAGAAGACTCCACTATTCTAATGTTCCATTAATAGAAAGAGAAGACTCCACTATTCTAATGTTCCATTAATAGAAGAAGAGACTCACTATTCTAATGTTCCATTAATAGAAGAAGAAGACTCCACTATTATAATGTTCCATTAATAGAAGAAGACTCCACTATTCTAATGTTCCATTAATAAAGAAGACTCCACTATTCTAATGTTCCATTAATAGAAGAAGACTCCACTATTCTAATGTTCCATTAATAGAAGAAGAAGACTCCACTATTCTAATGTTCCATTAATAAAGAAGAAGACTCCACTATTCTAATGTTCCATTAATAGAAGAAGACCTCCACTATTCTAATGTTCCATTAATAGAAGAAGACTCCACTATTCTAAATGTTCCATTAATAGAAGAAAGACTCCACTATTCAAATGTTTCCATTAATAGAAGAAGACTCCACTATTCATATGTTCCATTAATAGAAGAAGACTCCACTATTCTAATGTTCCATTAATAGAAGAAGAAGACTCCACTATTCTAATGTTCCATTAATAGAAAGAGACTCCACTATTCTAATGTTCCATTAATAGAAAGAAGAATTCCACTATTCTAATGTTCCATTAATAGAAGAAGAAGACTCCACTTTTCTAATGTTCCATTAATAGAAGAAGAAGACTCCACTATTCTAATGTTCCATTAATAGAAAGAAGAAGACTCCACTATTCTAATGTTCCATTAATAGAAGAAGAAGAAGACTCCACTATTCTAATGTTCCATTAATAGAAGAAGAAGACTCCACTATTCTAATGTTCCATTATAGAAGAAGAAGAAGACTCCACTATTCTAATGTTCCATTAATAGAAGAAGACTCCACTATTCTAATGTTCCATTAATAGAAGAAGAAGACTCCACTATTCTAATGTTCCTTAATAGAAGAAGACTCCACTATTCTAATGTTCCATTAATAGAAGAAGACTCCACTATTCTAATGTTCCATTAATAGAAGAAGAATCCACTATTCTAATGTTCCATTAATAGAAAGAGAGACTCCACTATTCTAATGTTC
>NW_019945321.1:17998-22259 GCF_002910315.2 Salvelinus sp. IW2-2015
CACAAATGGCACCCTTTTTAGGCACTACTTTTGACCAGGGCTATATTTGGCAATATGGTGCCATTTGGATGCTTTGAGTCTCTATTGATGAGTCTCTCACCCCTCTCTCATCCCTCCTCTCTTCCTCTCACCCCCCTCCTCCTCATCCTCCTCCTCTCCTCCTCTCCTCTTCAGCTCTCTCCTGTTCCTCTCCTCCTCTCTCTGACCCCTCCTCCTCCTCCTCCTCCTCTCCTCTTCAGCTCTCTCCCTGTTCCTCTCCTCCTCTCTCTCACCCCTCCTCTCCTCCCTCCTCTCATTCCCCTCGCTCCTCTCCGTCTTTCCTTCTCCTCTCCTCTTCAGCTCTCTCCCTGTTCCTCTCCTCCCTCCTCTCCTCCCTCCTCTCATCCCTCCTCTCCTCCTCTCACCCCTCCTCCTCCTCACCTCTTCAGCTCTCTCCCTGTTCCTCTCCTCCTCTCTCTGACCCCCTCCTCCTCCTCCTCCTCCTCTCCTCTTCAGCTCTCTCCCTGTTTCCTTCCTCCTCTCTCTCCCTCCTCTCATCCCTCCTCTCTCCTCTCACCCCTCCTCCTCCTCCTCGTCTCCTCTTCAGCTCTCTCCCTGTCCTTCTCCTCCTCTCGTCTCTCTCACCCCTCCTCTCCTCCCTCCTCTCATCCCCCTCGCTTCTCTCCGTCTTTCCTCCTCCTCTCCTCTTCAACTCTCTCCCTGTTCCTCTCCTCCTCTCTCTGACCCCTCCTCCTCCTCCTCCTCCTGTCCTCTTGCAGAACAGTGGGGAGGTGTTCAGAGCACACCATGAACACAGAGGACACAGATGTAAAAACAGCAGACATGCAGAGGTAAGGCCTTCACCGTATGGGCTAGAGTGTAGTAACCATATGGACTGGACAGGATCACAGCAGCATCTTTGTACAGGTCATTTGTTACGGTGTAGGCTTACACAACCCTCAGAGAACAATGATGATTGATGTTATCTAGGAAATAAGTATTTAATCAAAGTCAATTCCATTTGTAATTCTACAATGTCCAACCATATAATGATGTGTAGTAAACCTGGTTCTACCTGGTCTTGAGAGCCCAATTCTTTTAAATAAACTGTTTTATCAAAACATTTCTTTATTCAAACATTTCATTTCTTTTAAACCCTCGAGTTCCAGAATGGTTTGAAAATGGCAGCCATTGTGGTCGGGGAGAAATGGCAGCCATTGTGGTCGGGGAGAAATGGCAGCCATTGTGGTCGGGGAGAAATGGCAGCCATTGTGGTCGGGGAGAAATGGCAGAAATCCAAACCAGTCTACAGTAATTGGAATGAATGGCAATAGAATCATAGTGATGCATTTCCTGCTTTTAATATATGCAGCTAAATAAAAGCAAGGCATGTGTTATATCAGCAAATATAAACTGGGTGGTCGACCCTGAATGCTGATTGGCTGACAGCCGTGGTATATCAGACCGTACACCACAGGTATGACAAAACATTTATTTTTACTGCTCTAATTACGTTGGTAACCTGTTCATAATAGCAGTAAGGCACTTTAAAGGAATTTAATTCCTATATGTTAGCAACAATTCAATTAAAACACTCTGCCCATCCATAAGAATTTGTAAGATACTTATTAGCAGAAAATGGACAGAAACCAGTCTCAAAATCAATTAATTGTCACGTTCCTGACCTTATTTTCCTTTGTTTTACTTTGTTTAGTTGGTCAGGACGTGAGCTGGGTGGGTAGTCTATGTTATGTGTTTCTATGTTGGGTTAAATGTGTTGCCTGATATGGTTCTCAATTAGAGGCAGGTGTTTGACGTTTCCTCTGATTGAGAACCATATTAAGGTAGGCTGTTCTCACCGTTTGTTTGTGGGTGATTGTTCCTGTGTCTGTGTCTGTTGCACCACACGGGACTGTTTCTTCGTTTTGTTCGTTCGGTTGGCTAGTCTTTCCTGTTCGTGCGTTCTTCGTGTCTATATGTAAGTTCTCAAGTTCAGGTCTGTCTACGTCGTTTATTGTTTTGTAGTTTGTGTAAGAGTTTTCGTGTTTCGTCTTTCTTTAATAAATATTCATTATGTCATCATACAACGCTGGTGTTTTGGTCCGACCCTTACTCCTCCTCCTCATCCGAGACAGCCGTTACATTAATCAATAGCGTTTATTCTCGAGAGTACTCTTCATAGGACAAATACATCAGGTTATATAATAAAACTGACGTCATAGGTTTTAAAATGTCCTTCCTCCTCTCGGATAGAGTGGCAGTACAGTTAGCGTTCTCATTACTGTCTGCCACCTGTTAAACAATCTACAACCAGACCCAAGGGCTCTCCCCTCCCTGGGTAGAGACATCATTCTAGCCTGTCTGTCTGCCACCTGTTAAACAATCTACAACCAACCCAAGGTCTTTCCCCTCCCTGGGTAGAGACATCATTCTAGCCTGTCTGTCTGCCACCTGTTAAACAATCTACAACCAGCCCAAGGTCTCTCCCCTCCCTGGGTAGAGACATCATTCTAGCCTGTCTGTCTGCCACCTGTTAAACAATCTACAACCAACCCAAGGTCTTTCCCCTCCCTGGGTAGAGACATCATTCTAGCCTGTCTGTCTGCCACCTGTTAAACAATCTACAACCAGCCCAAGGTCTCTCCCCTCCCTGGGTAGAGACATCATTCTAGCCTGTCTGTCTGCCACCTGTTAAACATATCTACAACCAACCCAAGGTCTCACCCCTCCCTGGGTAGAGACATCATTCTAGCCTGTCTGTCTGCCACCTGTTAAACAATCTACAACCAACCCAAGGTCTCACCCCTCCCTGGGTAGAGACATCATTCTAGCCTGTCTGTCTGCCACCTGTTAAACAATCTGCCACCAACCCAAGGTCTTTCCCCTCCCTGGGTAGAGACATCATTCTAGCCTGTCTGTCTGCCACCTGTTAAACAATCTGCCACCAACCCAAGTCTTTCCCCTCCCTGGGTAGAGACATCATTCTAGCCTGTCTGTCTGCCACCTGTTAAACAATCTGCCACCAACCCAAGGTCTCACCCCTCCCTGGGTAGAGACAGAATGTCCTGTAAGGAACACATCATTCCAGCCTGTCTGAAGATAACTCCATTCTTTCTAACAAGGAACACATTAAATTCAGCATTATGATTATAATAAGATTCATTCATCCATACAGTAATATAGTAGTATTCTGTTTAGTTATAATTCATCCATACAGTAACATAGTAGTATTCTGTTTAGTTATATGTCTAAGTCAAATGTATACATATTTTTGTCATTATTCATAAAAATCCCGTAACAGGCACCTCGGGGGTTTGTGATAAATGGGCAATATACCACGGCTAAGGGCTGTGTCCAGGCACTAAGAACCTCCCTTAGCCGTGGTATATTGGCCATATACCACACCTCCTCGTGCCTTATTGCTTAAATATGTAATAGAACTATAGTCAACCTAAAATACTGTCATATCATTAATTACAGTTTATACGGGTTTTGTTGTACTTTTATCAATTTCCACTGAAGAACGGTGCAGGTGCAAAGTTTGGTAACAGAATGACGACACCAACAGCACAAATCATCATTCTGTTACCAAACTATTAATCTCCACTGTTCTTCAAGTTAATAAAAGTGTTTTCGTCCAATTTTCAGTGGAACGTTTTTAAATGAGCTGTATATGGTTTGTTTAACGTTGCAAGCATTGTATTTTACAGTGAAACGCTGTGTTACCTGGGAATTGCCCCTATGACTCACTGATGTCAGCCAGTGTACGGCTGTGGATTGGCTGTGGAGCCTGTAAGGAAAGCATTTCACTGTAAGGTCGACACCTGGCGAACGTGACAAATACACTTTGATTTGATTTGATTGACTGCTTTGTTTGAATGGAATGTTGGCATATTGGCAGTTAAATTTGAAATAGTTTATAGAATCATTACGATAGCTAACACAATATCTCATTACTGTCTGATAAGGGATGGCAGGTAGCCTAGTGGTTAGAGCGTAGGGGCGGCAGTTAGCCTAGTGGTTAGAGTGTAGGGACGGCAGGTAGACTAGTGGTTAGAGTGTAGGTAGCGGCAGGTAGCCTAGTGGTTAGAGTGTAGGGGAGTGTAGGACGGCAGGTAGACTAGTGGTTAGAGTGTAGGGAGCGGCAGGTAGCCTAGTGGTTAGAGTGTAGGGGCGGCAGGTAGCCTAGTGGTTAGAGTGTAGGGGCGGCAGGTAGCCTAGTGGTTAGAGTGTAGGGGCGGCAGGTAGCCAGTGGTTAGAGGTAGGACGGCAGTTAGACTAA
>NW_019945321.1:25613-36317 GCF_002910315.2 Salvelinus sp. IW2-2015
CAACCAGCCCAAGGTCTCTCCCCTCCCTGGGTAAGGACATCATTCTAGCCTGTCTGTCTGCCACCTGTTAAACTATCTACAACCAACCCAAGGTCTCACCCCTCCCTGGGTAGAGACATCATTCTAGCCTGTCTGTCTGCCACCTGTTAAACAATCTACAACCACCCAAGGTCTCACCCCTCCGGGTAGAGACATCATTCTAGCCTGTCTGTCTGCCACCTGTTAAACAATCTGCACCAACCCAAGGTCTTTCCCCTCCCTGGGTAGAGACATCATTCTAGCCTGTCTGTCTGCCACCTGTTAAACAATCTGCCACCAACCCAAGGTCTTTCCCCTCCCTGGGTAGAGACATCATTCTAGCCTGTCTGTCTGCCACCTGTTAAACAATCTGCCACACCAACCCAAGGTCTCACCCCTCCCTGGGTAGAGACAGAATGTCCTGTAAGGAACACATCATTCCAGCCTGTCTGAAGATAACTCCATTCTTTCTAACAAGGAACACATTAAATTCAGCATTATGATTATAATAAGATTCATTCATCCATACAGTAATATAGTAGTATTCTGTTTAGTTATAATCATCCATACAGTAACATAGTAGTATTCTGTTTAGTTATATGTCTAAGTCAAATGTATACATATTTTTGTCATTATTCATAAAAATCCCGTAACAGGCACCTCGGGGGTTTGTGATAAATGGGCAATATACCACGGCTAAGGGCTGTGTCCAGGCACTAAGAACCTCCCTTAGCCGTGGTATATTGGCCATATACCACACCTCCTCGTGCCTTATTGCTTAAATATGTAATAGAACTATAGTCAACCTAAAATACTGTCATATCATTAATTACAGTTTATACGGGTTTTGTTGTACTTTTATCAATTTCCACTGAAGAACGGTGCAGGTGCAAAGTTTGGTAACAGAATGACGACACCAACAGCACAAATCATCATTCTGTTACCAAACTATTAATCTCCACTGTTCTTCAAGTTAATAAAAGTGTTTTCGTCCAATTTTCAGTGGAACGTTTTTAAATGAGCTGTATATGGTTTGTTTAACGTTGCAAGCATTGTATTTTACAGTGAAACGCTGTGTTACCTGGGAATTGCCCCTATGACTCACTGATGTCAGCCAGTGTACGGCTGTGGATTGGCTGTGGAGCCTGTAAGGAAAGCATTTCACTGTAAGGTCGACACCTGGCGAACGTGACAAATACACTTTGATTTGATTTGATTGACTGCTTTGTTTGAATGGAATGTTGGCATATTGGCAGTTAAATTTGAAATAGTTTATAGAATCATTACGATAGCTAACACAATATCTCATTACTGTCTGATAAGGGATGGCAGGTAGCCTAGTGGTTAGAGCGTAGGGGGGCAGTTAGCCTAGTGGTTAGAGTGTAGGACGGCAGGTAGACTAGTGGTTAGAGTGTAGGTAGCGGCAGGTAGCCTAGTGGTTAGAGTGTAGGGACGGCAGGTAGACTAGTGGTTAGAGTGTAGGTAGCGGCAGGTAGCCTAGTGGTTAGAGTGTAGGGCGGCAGGTAGCCTAGTGGTTAGAGTGTAGGGGCGGCAGGTAGCCTAGTGGTTAGAGTGTAGGGGCGGCAGTAGCCTAGTGGTTAGAGTAGGGACGGCAGGTAGACTAGTGGTTAGAGAGTAGGGGCGGCAGGTAGCCTAGTGGTTAGAGTGTAGGGCGGCAGGTAGACTAGTGGTTAGAGTGTAGGGGCGGCAGGTAGCTCAGTGGTTAGAGAGTAGGGGTGGCAGGTAGCCTAGTGGTTAGAGTGTAGGGACGGCAGGTAGCCTAGTGGTTAGAGTGTAGGGGCGGCAGGTAGCCTAGTGGTTAGAGTGTAGGGACGGCAGGTAGCCTAGTGGTTAGAGTGTAGGACGAGTACTGGTAGAGTGTAGGGCGGCAGGTAGCCTAGTGGTTAGAGTGTAGGGCGGCAGGTAGCCTAGTGGTTAGAGTGTAGGGGCAGGTAGACCTAGAGGTTAGAGTGTAGGGGCGGCAGGTAGTCTAGTGGTTAGAGTGTAGGGGGGCAGGTAGCCTAGTGGTTAGAGTGTAGAGGCGTAGGTAGCCTAGTGGTTAGAGTGAGAGTGGCAGGTAGACGTGGTTAGAGTGTAGAGGTGGCAGGTAGACTAGTGGTTAGAGTGTAGGGGCGGCAGGTAGCCTAGTGGTTAGAGCGTAGGGGCGGTAGGTAGCCTAGTGGTTAGAGTGTAGGACGGCAGGTAGACTAGTGGTTAGAGTGTAGGTAGCGGAGTAGCCAGTGGTTAGAGTTAGGACGGCAGGTAGACTAGTGGTTAGAGTGTAGGTAGCGGCAGGTAGCCTAGTGGTTAGAGTGTAGGGCGGCAGGTAGCCTAGTGGTTAGAGTGTAGGGGCGGCAGGTAGCCTAGTGGTTAGAGTGTAGGGGCGGCAGGTAGCCTAGTGGTAGAGAGTAGGGACGGCAGGTAGACTAGTGGTTAGAGAGTAGGGGCGGCAGGTAGCCTAGTGGTTAGAGTGTAGGGCGGGCAGGTAGACTAGTGGTTAGAGTGTAGGGCGGCAGGTAGCCTAGTGGTTAGAGAGTAGGGGTGGCAGGTAGCCTAGTGGTTAGAGTGTAGGGACGGCAGGTAGCCTAGTGGTTAGAGTGTAGGGCGGCAGGTAGCCTAGTGGTTAGAGTGTAGGGACGGCAGGTAGCCTAGTGGTTAGAGTGTTAGGGACGGCAGGTAGCCTAGTGGTTAGAGTGTAGGGGCGGCAGTAGCCTAGTGGTTAGAGTGTAGGGACGGCAGGTAGCCTAGTGGTTAGAGTGTAGGGCGGCAGGTAGCCTAGAGGTTAGAGTGTAGGGGCGGCAGGTAGTCTAGTGGTTAGAGTGTAGGGGGCAGGTAGCCTAGTGGTTAGAGTGTAGAGGCGGTAGGTAGCCTAGTGGTTAGAGTGTAGAAGGTGGCAGGGTAGACTAGTGGTTAGAGTGTAGAGGTGGCAGGTAGACTAGTGGTTAGAGTGTAGGGGCGGCAGGTAGCCTAGTGGTTAGAGCGTAGGGGCGGTAGGTAGCCTAGAGGTTAGAGTGTAGAGGGGCATAGGTAGCCTAGTGGTTAGAGTGTAGAGGCGGCAGGTAGCCTAGTGGTTAGAGTGTAGGGGCGGTAGGTAGCCTAGTGGTTAGAGTGTAGGGGCGGCAGGTAGCCTAGTGGTTAGAGTGTAGGGGCGAGCTGACAAGGTCAAAATCTGTCGTTCTGCCCCTGAACAAGGCAGTTAACCCAACTGTTCCTAGGCCGTCAATGAAAATAAGAATTTGTTCTTAACTGACGTGCCTAGTTAATTATAAAATAATGGTGCACCAACTCCCTGAGCAAAATGGCCGACCTTTTGTACTGTCATAAGGTTCATGACCACCCCACTCTTCCTAATTCTATGGTAACACTATGTCAGGTGGCCTAGGTTTTCCACTCTGAAGGCCAGTGAGAGCTGTTACTCTCCTGATAAGAGCTAGCTTAAGCAAACATACCACCAGCACCTCTCGTCCTAAGAGGAAGCGGTCATCTACATTTTTCCAAAGTAATGCCTAACAGAGAAAACAAAGGGAGATAGACACTGAGGTCATGTGAAATGTCCCCTTAAATAGTGTCATCAGAGTGCATGAAATTCCACTCAACCCCCCCCCCATTGACACACACGAACCAAGCTGAATGAATGAGTCAAAGTGAAGTGGAATACTCAAATAGTAATATGGGAACCACAAAACAAATATACATGCATCATTTACACAATGCTACTGAGCTTCTTCTAGTGGCTAATCCAGGAGTTGTGTCTTGTAAATGTGCAGAGGCAGCTAATTGTTAAATTACACTTTCCATATATGTATATTGATAAAAAACGAACCAATGAGGCATCCTCTTAAACCCTTTAATGTTCATCGCTAACAGTTTAGCACTTCACACTCAAATCAAATCAAATGGTATTGGTCACATGCGCACGAATACAAATGCTTTACTTATGAGCCCCTTAACCAACAGTGCAGTTTCTAAAAATACGAATCGAATCAAATGTTATTGGTCACAAACACATGGTTAGCAGATGTTATTGTGAGTGTAGTGAAATGCTTCTAGATCTGACACTGTAGCAGTATCTAACAGGTAATATCTAACAACTCCACAACAAAACCTAATATCTAACAAATTCCACCACAAAACCTAATATCTAACAAATCCACAACAAAACCTAATATCTAACAAATCCACAACAAAACCTAATATCTAACAAATCCACAACAAAACCTAAGTGCATTTCTAAAAATACGAATCGAATCAAATGTTATTGGTCACAAACACATGGTTAGCAGATGTTATTGTGAGTGTAGTGAAATGCTTCTGGATCTGACACTGTAGCAGTATCTAACAGGTAATATCTAACAACTCCACAACAAAACCTAATATCTAACAAATTCCACCAAAAACCTAATATCTAACAAATCCACAACAAAACCTAATATCTAACAATCCACAACAAAAACCTAATATCTAACAAATCCACAACAAAACCTAATATCTAACAAATCCACAACAAAACCTAATACACACAATCTAGTAAAGGAACAGGATGAGAATATATAAGTTAAAATATATGGATGAGCCGTGACAGAGCGGCTAAGATGTATTAGATAGTAAAGAATAGATAGTGAAGAACACAGTATACAGTATATACATATGAGTGAGTAATGTGTAGACATTCTAAGTGGCCATTATTAAAGTGGCTAGTGCTCCATTTTATTAAAGTGGCCAATGATATCAAGCCTGTGTGAGGGTAAAGTGTTTTTAAATTGTTTAACACAGTGGCTCGTACACAGACATGCCGTACATTATACATTAAAGAAGCACTGTGCTGAAATCACTCTGCCATTTAATAATCAATCAAATGTATTTATAAAGGCCTTTTTTTTTTCTTTTTTTTTACATCAGCCGATGTCACAAAGCGCTATACAGAAACCAGATGTAGAAACACCTACCATTGTACTGTATATTCAGCTGTTTGAAGCCATTGTCCAAAAAAAACGAACGTAAAAGACGCAAAAAACAAAAAATCAAAAAACGGGAAGCATAGAAAATAGAGCACATAGAATAGATCTACCGCTTCTCAGACTTGCCTTCAAAGGGAATGGAATATCTATAACTCACATTTCTATGTGAATTTAGTCAGGTCGCCCTAAAAAAAAAAGTTACATATGTAGCTTTCATTTCTCAGATACATTGATGTGTTCTAGCTAAACACAATGGGCACACATCCATATGTCTCAATTATAAACATTTTAATTTAGGCGTAACACATATTGATTGGACATGAATTTTGAGTCTCATATTAGACCTGTGGTTGTGTTGCTGCCATGGCCAGATCAGGCTTCTGCAGTATTGTTTGTGTTCTTCGTGTCCTTCAAGACTGTTGTACTGTATGAATCTCATGAAAAAGCATCTTCTCGTCAGAGATCTTTTGCCGCAGTCTGTTGCGCATCTTGTTGCGATCGGAAAACAACAGGAGAAGCAATTTATACTTTGTCTAAAGTATAAATTGTAATAATTTAAACACTTATTGGGATCACAATTAATTTGGTGTGGAGTACAATATGGTTGGCTTAATACTGCTAAAAGGGTCATGTATTCACAGTTCACATTTCAGTAATGGCACAACAGGTAACGGAGGGGCTGCAGATCCACTGCTCTGGACCCTCCTCCGACAGCTAAAGGTCCGAAGCTTCTGAGCATGTGCGGGATTCTCTTCTTCTTCTCTGCTCTACTCGTTCGGCTGCCCAGAGAACAGGGTCACTCTGAGAGAATGGTGCTCGCATGAAAGAGTTAGATCACAACTGAATCAACCAATCAAAACGGATATCCCCATGAAAACCTGTTTGAGATCAAATGGTTGGCACGCAGATGTCGAATTTACGTTTCACTGGTTAAAAAAAACGTTTAACAAATTATAATTCACGATTGATAGTGAGAAATGTGAAGGAGGGTGAACATAAGAATTTGTTGTAAAGGTAAAGAAAAATAGGACATGATTCAAATCTTGTTCAGCTCCGGTTTACCTACGAATCAGCAACTAAAATCCCATTTCAACATACCATTGTTAAGCTACAGGCTACAGTAATATTATACTGGCCTCCACAATTGAGATGGTTTGGATGAGTTGGAGCGCAGAGTGAAGGAAAAGCAGCCAACAAGTGCTCAGCATATGTGGGAACTCATTCAAGACTGTTGGAAAAGCATTCCAGGTGAAACTGGTTGAGAGAATGCAAAGGTGTGGCAAAGCTGTCATCAAGGAAAGGAGTGTGCTACTTTGAAGAATATTTAGATTGTTTACCACTTTTTTGGTTACTACATGATTCCAATGTGCTATTTCACAGTGTTGATGTCTTCAGTATTATTCTACAGATGTAGAAAATAGTAAAAATAAAGAAAAACCTTTGAATGAGTAGGTGTGTCCAAACTTTTGACCGGTACTGTAGCTTCTGGACAAGGCACATGGAGATGTCCCTCTTCCGTCTCTTCCACCCACCTTTCATGCAACAGTCAGCACGTCTGTCCTCACTGTGAAGGGCTCAAGCATTTATATTTAAAATGTAGAAAAGTAAGACATTCAAGTAGACATAAAAAGGCCTCAAAGAATAAAAGTCAGACAAACCTTGGTTTGTACTTTGTTGTTTGAGACCATCGGGAGAGAGGTAGCTATTGACCTGCTAAAAGATGTAAAATGATGATTAAAGAGCTGGCCGTATGATGGCTTCATGATGCCGTGCGGATGGGTATGAAGGCTGGCTGTTTCGGTGGCTCTACTGAGCAAGTGGTGAATGACGTCTGCTAAGTGGCATATATTACATAAATAGGCAGTAGCGGATCAGGTACATCATAGTGGTTATAGGCGGTGTGGAGGGGGACGGTCGAGGTTCGTCTAGTGTTAGAGCGGAGGCCGGCGCGGCGCAGGGTCATCGTGACTAGGTGTCTTGAGAGCGGAGGGGCGCTAGAGTCGTCTAGTGGCTTAGAGAGGGGGAGGGGTGCGGCAGGTCGTCTAGTGGTTATGAGGGGAGGGGCGGTCGAGGTCGTCTAGCTGGTTAGACGAGCGGTACGTTAGTGTCGTAGTACGGGGGGCGCAAGTCGTACTAGTGTGGTTGAGCAAGCGTGAGGGCGGCAGGTCGTTCGTAGTGGTTTGAGCGGAGGGGCAGGGCAGTCGTTCTAGATGGTTAGGAGCGGGAGGGGCGGCAGAGGTCGTCGGTAGTGGTTAGAGCGGAGGGGGCGGCAGGTCGTCTAGTTGGTTTAGAGTCGGCGGGGCGGAGGTTCGTCTGAGTGGTTAGAGTGGGAAGGGGGCAGTGCTTAGCCTAGTGGTTGAGGTGTAGGGAGGCGAGTTAGGGTGCCTGAGTGGTTAGAGTGGGGGTAGTCTAGGTGTGAGGGGTGTTAGATGGCCAGCCCTAGGTGGTTAGGAGTGGTAGAGGTGGCAGGTAGCCGGTGAGAGGTTAGTCTAGTGTAGACGGAGCGGCAGGTAGACCTAGTGGTTTAAGAGTGTCTGAGGGAACGGTCAGGTAGCCTAGTGGTTAGAGTGTAGAGGCGGGCAAGGTAGCCTAGTGGTTTAATGTGTAGGGGCGGTAGGTAGCCTAGTGGTTAAGTGTAGGGGCGGCCAGGGTAGCCTAGTGGTTAGAAGTGTAGGGGGCGAGCTGACAAGGTCAAAATCTGTCGTTCTGCCCTGACAAGCGCAGTTTAACCAACTGTTCCGTAGGCCGGGCAATGAATAACTAGAATTTGTTCTACTGACGTGCAGTTAATTATATAAAATAATGGTCGCAACCAACTCCCTGAGCAAAATGGCCGACCTTTTGTACTGTCAAAGGTTCATGAACGCACACTTCTTCCTAATTCTATGGTAACCACTATGTCAGGTGGCCTAGTTTTCCACTCTGAAGCCCAGTGAGAGCTGTTAACTGCTCCTGTAATGGGTTAGCTTAAGCAAATACCACCACATCTCTCCTATACGCGTCGTACGTCTCATTTAAGGTGTAAAGAGCATAAGGGTCAAATGCGTCAACGAATTTTGTGAATCCATGTAACATAAAGTCCAGCTAAAATATGGTCATTAGAGTGCAAGTGATAATGTCCACTTAACCCATATTGCACAGCGAAAGTGCATGAATGATCTCATCAGCTCCCCCCAGCAAGAAAAGCTATATTCAAGATGAAGTGGAATACTCAAAATAGTAATAATGGGACCACAAAACAAATATATGCATGCATCACACTTTACACAATGCTACCTGAGCTTCTTCTAGTGGCTAATCCAAGGAGTTGTATCTTGTAAATGTGCAGAGGCAGCTAATTGTCTAAAATTCACACTGTCCATCCATATAGTGTAATATTGGAGTATAAACGAACTCAATGAGGCGATCCTCTTAAACGCCTTTATGTATTCATTCGCTAACAGTTTTAGCACTTCACTACTCCACAATCAGAATCAGAATAGTATTTGGTGCACATGCGCAACGGAATACAAATGCTTTTACTTATTGACCTTAACCATACAGTGCAGTTTCTAAAAATACGAATTCGATCAAATGTTATCTGGTCACAAACACATCGGCTTAGATCATGTTATTGTGTACGAATGGGTTTGAGATGATGGCTCGCATGGAGCAATGTTTAGTTGGTCTGCAACCGGAAATCGGTTAGCTCACAGTGTTATTGGGTGCACAAAATGGTTAGCAAAGATGTTATTGGTCACATGGTTAGCCAAGAATGTTATCTGGTCACTAGTTATAGCAGAATGTTATTGGTCACATGGGTTAGCAGTGTTTTGGCCCAGGAGCAGATGATTGGTCTGTAGTGTTGATCGTAGTGATGCTTTGACTATGTAGCCGACAGATGTTAGCTATCTACGGTGATGATAACATGTCCACAACAAAACCTGAATGGTCTACAAATCCAGCCGAACGTATACACAAATCTATAAGGATACGGATGGAAATAAAGAGTGTGGAATATATGGATGATCGTATGTGGGACAGAGCGGGCTTGATCATAGTAGGAAAAGATAGTGTGAAGGATAAGCATAAGATGCGATCAGGGATGAGACTGAATAAGGGTGCTTATGACATGTACTAACATAATTAGATATCGCGGGATGCTCAAGACAACAAAACTTATACATTCCAATCTAGTAAAGGACAGGAGAGATTATAAGTATAAAATATATGGATGAGCAGTGACAGACGGTCTAAATGCTACACTATAATATGTAAAGAATATATAGTGAAGCGTAAAGCGACAGTATCTACATAGAGATAGTAATGTGTCAGGACATTCGTTAAAGTGGCATTTTCCTGCTGCTGAGCGTTTTATTAAGTGGCCAATGATAATCAAGCCTGTGGAGGGTAAAGTGTTTGGGATAATTGTTTAGACCAGTGGCTCGTACAGAGACATGCGTACATTTACATTAAAGAAGCACTGTGCTGAAATCACTCTGCCATTATAATCAATCAATCAAAATTTATTTATAAAGGCCTTTTTTTTTTTTTTTTTTTTTTACATCAGCCGATGTCACAAGCGCTATACAGAAACCAGATGTAGAAACACCTACCATTGTACGTAATATCAGCTGTTTGAAGCCATTGTCCAAAAAAAACGACACTGTAAAGACGCAAAAAAACAAAAAAATCAGAACGGGAAGCATAGAAATAGAGCACATAGAAGAATCTACCGCTTCTCAGACTGCCTTCGAAGGGAATGGAATATCTTAAAACTCACATTTCTATGTGAATTTAGTCAGGTCGCCCTAAAAAAAAAAGTTACATATTGTAGCTTTCATTTCTCAGATACATTGATGTGTTCTAGCTAAACACAATGGGCACACATCCATATGTCTCAATTATAAACATTTTAATTTAGACGTAACACATAGATTGGCCATGAATTTTGAGTCTCATATTAGACCTGTGGTTGTGTTGCTGCCATGGCCAGATCAGGCTCTCTGCAGTATTGTTTGTGTTCTTCGTGTCCTTCAAGACTGTTGTACTGTATGAATCTCATGAAAAAGCATCTTCTCGTCAGAGATCTTTTGCCGCAGTCTGTTGCGCATCTTGTTGCGATCGGAAAACAACAGGAGAAGCAATTTATACTTTGTCTAAAGTAAAATTGTAAAAATTAAAACACTTATTGGGATCACAATTAATTTACATTACATTTTACATTTAAGTCATTTAGCAAGACGCTCTTATCCAGAGCGACTTACAAATTGGTGCATTCACCTTATGAAATCAAGTGGAACAACCACTTTACAATAGTGGATCTAACTCTTTTAAGGGGGAGGGGTGGGGTTAGGAGGATTACTTTTATCTAGGTATTCCTTAAAGAGGTGGGGTTTCAAAGGTGTCTCCGGAAGGTGGGATTGACTCCGCTGACCTGGCGTCGTGAGGGAGTTTGTTCCACCATTGGGGTGCCAGAGCAGCGAACAGTTTGACTGGCTGAGCGGGAACTGTAACTTCCTCAGAGGTAGGGAGGGCGAGCAGGCCAGAGGTGGATGAACGCAGTGCCCTTGTTTGGGTGTAAGGGCCTGATCAGAGCCTGAAGGTACGGAGGTGCCGTTCCCTCACAGCTCCGTAGGCAAGCACCATGGTCTTGTAGCGGATGCGAGCTTCAACTGGAAGCCAGTGGAGAGAGCGGAGGAGCGGGTGACGTGAGAGAACTTGGGAAGGTTGAACACCAGACGGGCTG
>NW_019945321.1:36342-47780 GCF_002910315.2 Salvelinus sp. IW2-2015
AATAATCTAACAAATCCACAAACAAAACCTAATACACACAATCTAGTAAAGGAACAGGATGAGAATATATAAGTATAAAATATATGGATGAGCCGTGACAGAGCGGCTAAGATGTATTAGATAGTAAAGAATAGATAGTGAAGAACACAGTATACAGTATATACATATGAGATGAGTAATGTGTAGACATTCTTAAAGTGGCCATTATTAAAGTGGCTAGTGCTCCATTTATTAAAGTGGCCAATGATATCAAGCCTGTGTGAGGGTAAAGTGTTTTGATAAATTGTTTAACCCAGTGGCTCGTACACAGACATGCCGTACATTTACATTAAAGAAGCACTGTGCTGAAATCACTCTGCCATTTAATCAATCAATCAAATGTATTTATAAAGGCCTTTTTTTTTTCTTTTTTTTTACATCAGCCGATGTCACAAAGCGCTATACAGAAACCAGATGTAGAAACACCTACCATTGTACTGTATATTCAGCTGTTTGAAGCCATTGTCCAAAAAAAACGAACGTAAAAGACGCAAAAAACAAAAAAATCAGAACGGGAAGCATAGAGAATAGAAGCACATAGAATAGATCTACCGCTTCTCAGACTTGCCTTCAAAGGGAATGGAATATCTATAACTCACATTTCTATGTGAATTTAGTCAGGTCGCCCTAAAAAAAAAAGTTACATATTGTAGCTTTCATTTCTCAGATACATTGATGTGTTCTAGCTAAACACAATGGGCACACATCCATATGTCTCAATTATAAACATTTTAATTTAGGCGTAACACATATTTGATTGGACATGAATTTTGAGTCTCATATTAGACCTGTGGTTGTGTTGCTGCCATGGCCAGATCAGGCTCTCTGCAGTATTGTTTGTGTTCTTCGTGTCCTTCAAGACTGTTGTACTGTATGAATCTCATGAAAAAGCATCTTCTGTCAGAGAAATCTTTTGCCGCAGTCTGTTGCGCATCTTGGTTGCGATCGGAAAACAACAGGAGAAGCAATTTATACTTTGTCTAAAGTATAAATTGTAATAATTTAAACACTTTATTGGGATCACAATTAATTTGGTGTGGGAGTACAATATGGTTGGCTTAATACTGCTAAAAGGGTCATGTATTTCACAGTTCACATTCAGAATGGCACAACAGGTAACGGAGGGGCTGGAGATCCACTGCTCTGGACCCCTCCTCCCGACAGCTAAAGGTCCGAAGCTTCTGAGCATGTGCGGATTCTCTTCTTCTTCTCTGCTCTACTCGTTCGCTGCCCAGAGAACAGGGTCACTCTGGAGAATGGTGCTCGCATGAAAGAGTTAGATCACAACTGAATCAACCAATCAAAACGGATATCCCCATGAAAACCTGTTTGAGATCAAATGGTTGGCACGCAGATGTCGAATTTACGTTTCACTGGTTAAAAAAAAACGTTTAACAAATTATAATTCACGATTGATAGTGAGAAATGTGAAGGAGGTGGAACATAAGAATTTGTGTAAAGGTAAAGAAAAATAGGACATGATTCAAATCTTGTTCAGCTCCGGTTTACCTACGAATCACAACTAAAATCCCATTTCAACATACCATTGTTAAGCTACAGGCTACAGTATATTTATCTGCCTCCACAATTGAGATGGTTTGGGATGAGTTGGAGCGCAGAGTGAAGGAAAAGCAGCCAACAAGTGCTCAGCATATGTGGGAACTCATTCAAGACTGTTGGAAAAGCATTCCAGGTGAAACTGGTTGAGAGAATGCAAAGGTGTGCAAAGCTGTCATCAAGGCAAAGGGTGGCTACTTTGAAGAATATTTAGATTTGTTTAACACTTTTTTGGTTACTACATGATTCCAAATGTGCTATTTCACAGTGTTGATGTCTTCAGTATTATTCTACAATGTAGAAAATAGTAAAAATAAAGAAAAACCTTTGAATGAGTAGGTGTGTCCAACTTTTGACCGGTACTGTAGCTTCTGGACAAGGCAACATGGAGGATGTCCCTCTTCCGTCTCTTCCACCCACCTTTCATGCACAGTCAGCACGTCTGTCCTCACTGTGAAGGCTCAAGCATTTATATTTAAAATGTAGAAAAGTAGACATTCAAGTAGACATAAAAAGGCCTCAAAGAATAAAAAGTCAACAAACCTGGTTTGTACTTTGTTGTCTGAGCACATCGGGAGAGGTAGCTATTGACCTTTAAAAGGTAAAAATGTATGCACACATGACTAAGTGGCTTTGGATACAAGCGTCTGCTAAGTGGCATATATTACATAAATGGCATAGCGGCAGGTCGTCTTAGTGGTTAGAGCGGAGGGGCGGCAGGTCGTCTAGGGGTAGAGCGGAGGGGCGCAGGTCGTCTAGTGGTTAGAGCGGAGGGGCGGCAGGGTCGTCTAGTGGTTAGAGGGAGGGCGGCAGTCGTCTAGTGGTTAGAGGGGGCGGGCAGGTCGTCTAGTGGTTAGAGCGGAGGGGCGGCAGGTCCGTCTAGTGGTTAGAGCGGAAGGGCGGCAGTCGTCTAGTGGTTAGAGCGGAGGGGCCCGGCTGCGGCGTTCTGGATGAGTTGTAGGGGTTTAATGGCACAGGCAGGGAGCCCAGCCAACAGCGAGTTGCAATAATCCAGACGGGAGATGACAAGTGCCTGGATTAGGACCTGCGCCGCTTCCTGTGTGAGGCAATTTGGTGTGGAGTACAATATGGTTGGCTTAATACTGCTAAAAGGGTCATGTATTCACAGTTCACATTTCAGTAATGGCACAACAGGTAACGGAGGGGCTGCAGATCCCACTGCTCTGGACCCCTCCTCCCGACAGCTAAAGGTCCGAAGCTTCTGAGCATGTGCGGGATTCTCTTCTTCTTCTCTGCTCTACTCGTTCGGCTGCCCAGAGAACAGGGTCACTCTGGAGAATGGTGCTCGCATYAAAGAGTTAGATCACAACTGAATCAACCAATCAAAACGGATATCCCCATGAAAACCTGTTTGAGATCAAATGGTTGGCACGCAGATGTCGAATTTACMTTTCACRGGTTAAAAAAAAACGTTTAACYAATTATAATTCACGATTGATAGTGAGAAATGTGAAGGGAGGGTGAACATAAGAATTTGTGTAAAGGTAAAGAAAAATAGGACATGATTCAAATCTTGTTCAGCTCCGGTTTACCTACGAATCAGCAACTAAAATCCCATTTCAACATACCATTGTTAAGCTACAGGCTACAGTATATTTATCTGGCCTCCACAATTGAGATGGTTTGGGATGAGTTGGAGCGCAGAGTGAAGGAAAAGCAGCCAACAAGTGCTCAGCATATGTGGGAACTCATTCAAGACTGTTGGAAAAGCATTCCAGGTGAAACTGGTTGAGAGAATGCAAAGGGTGTGCAAAGCTGTCATCAAGGCAAAGGGTGGCTACTTTGAAGAATATTTAGATTTGTTTAACACTTTTTTGGTTACTACATGATTCCAAATGTGCTATTTCACAGTGTTGATGTCTTCASTATTATTCTACAATGTAGAAAATAGTAAAAATAAAGAAAAACCRTTGAATGAGTAGGTGTGTCCAAACTTTTGACCGGTACTGTAGCTTCTGGACAAGGCAACATGGAGGATGTCCCTCTTCCGTCTCTTCCACCCACCTTTCATGCACAGTCAGCACGTCTGTCCTCACTGTGAAGGCTCAAGCATTTATATTTAAAATGTAGAAAAGTAGACATTCAAGTAGACATAAAAAGGCCTCAAAGAATAAAAAGTCAACAAACCTGGTTTGTACTTTGTTGTCTGAGCACATCGGGAGAGGTAGCTATTGACCTTTAAAAGGTAAAAATGTATGCACACATGACTAAGTGGCTTTGGATACAAGCGTCTGCTAAGTGGCATATATTACATAAATGGCATAGCGGCAGGTCGTCTAGTGGTTAGAGCGGAGGGGCGGCAGGTCGTCTAGTGGTTAGAGCGGAGGGCGGGCAGGTCGTCTTAGTGGTGATTAGAGCGGAGAGGGCGGCAGGTATCGTCTAGTGGTTAGAGGGAGGGGCGCAGGTCGCATTAGTGGTTAGAAGGGGAGGGCGCTCGCAGGTCGTCTAGTGGTTAAGAGCTGGAAGGGCGGCAGGTCGTCTAGTCGTTAGAGCGGAGGGCGCAGGTCGTCTAACGTGTTAGTAAGCGAGGGGCGGCAGTCGTCTAGTGGTTAGTACGGAGGGCGGCAGGTCGTCTAGTGGTTAGAGAGGAGGGGCGGCAGGTCGTCTAGTGGTTTAGAGCGGAGGGGGCAGGATCGTCTAGTGGTTTAGAGCGGAGGGCGGCAGGTCGTCTATGTTAGAGCGGGAGGGGGTCGTCTATGGTTAGAGAGGGGCGCAGTGTTGTGGTTAGAGCGGCAGGGCGGAAGGTCGTCGTAGTGGTTAGAGCGGAGGGCGGCAGTCGTCTAGTGGTTTAGAGCGGAGGGCGGCAGGTGTCTCTAGTGGTTAGAGGGAGGGCGCAGGTCGTCTAGTGTGTAGAGGAGGGGCGGCAGGTCGTCTAGTGGTTAGAGGAGGGGCGGGCAGGTCGTCTAGTGGTTAGAGCGGAGGGCGGCAGGTCGTCTAGTGGTGAGAGCGGAGGGGCGGCAGGTCGTTAGTGGTAGAGGGGGGCAGGCGTCTAGTGTTAGAGCGGAGGGCGGCAGGTCTAGTGTTAGACGGAGGCGGCAGGTCGTCTAGTTTAGAGCGGAGGGGCGGCAGGTCGTCTAGTGGTTAGAGCGGAGGGCGGCGAGGTCGTCTAGTGGTTAGAGCGGAGGGGCGGCAGGATCGTCTAGTGGTTGAGCGGAGGGCGGCAGGTCGTCTAGGGTAGAGCGAGGGCGCAGGTCGTCTAGTGGTTAGAGCGGAGGGCGGCAGGTCGTCTAGTGGTTAGAGCGGAGGGGCGCAGGCGTCTAGTGGTTAGAGCGGTAGGGCGGCAGGTCGTCTAGTGGTTAGAGGGAGGGCGGCAGGTGTCTAGTGGTTAGAGCGGAGGGGCGGCAGGTCGTCTAGTGGTTAGAGCGGAGGGGCGGCAGGTCGCTAGTGGTTGACGTGGAGGGCGCAGGTCTCTGTGGTTAGAGTGGAGGGGCGGCAGGTCGTCTAGTGTTAGAGCGTTGGACTAGTAACCGAAAGGTTGCAAGATCAAATCCACGAGCTGACAAGGTAAGAAATCTGACGTTCTGCCCTGAAGGGCGCAGCAGCGCTCTTCAACCTCAGGAGGCTGAAGAAATTCAGGCTTGTCACCAAAAGCACTCACAAACTTCTAAGATGCACAATCGAGAGCATCCTGTCGGGCTGTATCACCGCCTGGTACGGCAACTGCTCCCGCCCACAACCGTAAGGCTCTCCAGAGGGTAGTGAGGTCTGCAGAACGCATCACCAGGGCAACTACCTGCCCTCCAGGACACCTACACACCGATGTCAACAGGAAGGCCATAAAGATCATCAAGGACAACAACCACCCCAAGCCCGCCTGTTCACCCGCTATCATCAGAAGGCGAGGTCAGTACAGGTGCATCAAAAGCAGGGACGAGAGACTGAAAACAGCTTCTATCTCAGACCATCAGCGTTAAACAGCCACCACTAACATTTAGCGGCCGCTGCCAACATACTGACCCAACTCCAGCCACTTTAAAAATGGAATTGATGGAAATTATGTAAAAATGTACCACTAGCACTTTAAGCATGCCACTTAATACAATGTTTACATACCCTACTTACCCATCTCATATGTTATACTGTACTCTTATCATCTACTGCATCTTGCCATCTTTATGCAATACAGTACCACTAGCCACTTTAAACTATTCCACTTTATGTTTACAACCCTACAGTACTCATCTCATACGTATATACCGTACTCTATACCATCTACCGCATCTGCCATGCCGTCTGTACACCACTCATTCATATATCTTTATGTATATTCTTTTCCTTTCACTTGTGTGTGTGTGTAAGGTAGTAGTTGTGGAATTGTTAGGTTAGATTACTGTTGGTTATTACTGCATTGTCGGAACTAGAAGCACAAGCATTTCGCTACACTCGCATTAACATCTGCTAACCATGTGTATGTGACTAATAAATTTGATTTGATTTGATTTGATTTGAACAAGGTAGTTACCCACTGTTCCCCGGTAGGCCGTCATTGAAAATAAGAATTTGTTCTAAACTGACTTGCCTAGTTAGATTAAATCAAAATATTATACAGTGTATATATGACCTATTTGACTTCCTCACCAGCTGTTACCAGCCCCTTCTGGATCCCTATATCTGAAACCAGTAGAGTGGGTTTAAAACTCATTTATGCTATTCAAATCGATACACATCAAACATTTTAACAAGTAATTACATAACATTTAATACCTCACGTGTTGTTTCTTGAGCCCTTTCCCTAGACCTCATGACCTCAGGTTTGATCTCTGTCAGCGGCTGTAGATCCCGGCGAGACAGCGCCATCTTACTGAAGTAGGGATAGTACTGGCATATGACTCCATAGTCTTTGACTCCCGCTGCAGAAGTGTTTATATACAAAATATCCCATCTATACATGTTATACCCTGAGAAGGAAGCCATGCCTGCATACGTCAAATCTCAACACACTCCTCTTCAAGGCTGAGGAGCAACCAGGCTAGGGCTGAGAGCCAGGCTAGGGCTGAGGAGCCAGGCTAGCCCTAACCTGGCTCCTCAGCCCTAACCCTAACTGGCTCCTCAGCCCTAACTCCTCAGCCCTAACCAGGCTCTCAGCCCTAACTCCTCAGCCCTAACCAGGTCCCAGCCCTTAACCTGCTCCTCAGCCAACCTGGCTCCTCACCTAACCTGGTCTCACCCTAACTCTCTCAGCCTAACCGCTCTCAGCCCTACCGGCCTCAGCCTTAACCTGGCTCCTCAGCCCTAACCGGCTCCTCAGCCCCTAACCTGGCATCCCTCGCCTCAGCCCTAACTCTCCTCAGCCCTAACCGGCTCCTCAGCCCTAACCTGCTCCTCAGCCCTAACCTGCTCCTTCATCCCTAACCTGTCTCACCCTAACCTGGCTCCTCAGCCCTAACCTGTCTCCTCAGCCTAGCCTGTCTCCTCAGCCTTAACCTGGCTCCTCAGCCCTAACCGGCTCCTCAGCCTAACCTGGCTCCTCAGCCTCAGCCCTAACCTGGCTCCTCACCTAACCAGGCTCACAGCCCTACCTGGCTCCTCAGCCCTAACCTGCTCCTCAGCCTCAGCACCCTAACCTGTCTCCTCAGCCTAGCCTGCTCCTCAGCCCTAACCTGGCTCCTCAGCCCTAACCTGGCTCCCAGCCCTACTGGCTCCTCAGCTCACCCTCCCTGGCCTCCTCAGCCCTAAGCCTGGATCCTCAGCCTCAGCCCTAACCTGGCTCCTCAGCCCTAACCTGGCTCCTCGCCCTAACCTGTCTCCTCAGCCTTACCAGGCTCCTCAGCCTTAACCTGATCCTAGCCCTGACCTGGCTCCTCAGCCTCATCCTAACCTGGCTCCTCAGCCCTCAGCCTGGCTCTCAGCCCTAACCTGTCTCTTCAGCCCTCCTGGCTCCTCAGCCTCAGCCCTAACCTAGCTTCCTCAGCCCTAACTGGCTCTCAGCCTCACCTAACCTGTCTCTTCAGCCCTAGCCTGGCTCCTCAGCCTCAGCCTAACCTGGCTCCTCAGCCCTAACCTGGCTCCTCAGCCTCGCCCTATGCTCCTCAGCCTAACCTGGATCCTCAGCCCTAACCTGGCTCCTCAGCCCTAACTGGCACCCTAACCTGGGCTCCTCAGCCCTAACCCGGCTCCTCAGCCTAACCTGGCTCTCAGCCCTAACTGGCTCCTCAGCCCTACCTGTCGCTCAGCCTGAACCTGCTACCTCGGCCCTAACCTGGCTCCTCAGCCCTACTAACTGTCTCTCAGCCCTAAATCTGGCTCCTCAGCCCTAACCTGGTCCGCACCTAACCTGCTCCTCGGCCCTAACCTGTTCTCCTCAGCCCTAACCTGGCTCCTCAGCCCTAACCGTCTCTTCAGCCCTAACCCTGTTCTCTTCGGCCCTAACCTGGCTCCTCGCCCTAACCTGGCTCCTCGGCCCTAACCTGGCTCCTCCCCACCTGGCTCCTCGGACCCTAACCTGGCTGCCTCGCCCTAACCTGGCTCCTCGGCCTAACTGGCTCCTCAGCCCTAACCTGCTCCTCGCCCTAACCTGGCTCCTCAGCCCTAACCTGGCTCCTCAGCCCTAAACCTGTCTTCTCAGCCCTAACCTGCTCCTCAGCCCTAACCTGTCTCTTCAGCCCTAACCTGGCTCCTCCAGCCCTAACCTGTCTCTTCAGCCCTAACCTGCTCCTCAGCCTACCTGTCTCTTCAGCCCTAACCTGGCTCCTCAGCCCTAACCTGTCTCCTCAGCCTAACCTGTCTCAGCCCTACCTGCTCCTCAGCCCTAACCTGGCTCCTCAGCCCTAACCTGGTCCTCAGCCCTAACCTGACAAGCCTCCTAGCCCTACTGGCTCCTCAGCCCTAACCGCTCCTCGGCCCTAATTTTGGCTCCTCAGCCCTAAACTGGCTGCCTAGCCTCAACCTGTCTCTTCAAGCCCTAACCTGGCTTCCTCGGCCCTACTGGCTCCTCAGCCCAACCTGCGCCCTCAGCCCTAACTGAGCTCCTCTTCAGCCCTAACCTGGTCCTCAGCCCTGAACCTGATCTCCCTCATCCCAACCTGGCTCTTCAGCCCTAACCTGGCTCTCAGCCCTAAGTCTACCACCTGGATCCTGCCCCTAACCGCAATCCTCAGCCCGTACCTGGCTCCTCAGCACCTAAAACCTGGCTCTCCCTAACCTGGTCACTCGGCACCTAAATCATGAGCTCTCAGGACCCTAAACTGGCTCCTCAGCCGCAGCCCTAACCGATCTCTTCACCCATAACCTGGACTCCTCGCCCTAATCATGGCTCCATCAGCCCTAACTGGCTCCTCACCATAAACTGTCTCCTCAGCCCAAACCTGGTCCTCAAGCCCTAACCGTCTCTTACACCCTAACCTAGTCTCCTTCAGCCACTAACCTGGCTCCTCAGCCTAACCTAGGCTCCTCAGCCCTAACCTGGAACTACAACATCAGCCCTAACCTGTCTTTCAGCCCTAACCTGGCTCACTTCCCCATAACCTGTCTACATCCAGCCCTAACCTGGCTTCCATCAGCACCTAACCTGCTCCTCAGGCCCTCAAGCGCCGAACACTTGTTCATCCTCAGCCCATAAACCGGCTCCTCCAGCCTCCAGCCCTAACCGTCTCCTACAGGGCCCTTACCTAGCTCCTCAGCCCTAACCATGATCCCTCAGGCTCACAGCCCTAACCGTCTCTCAGCCCTAACCGTTGTCATCCATCAGCCCTAAAACCTGTCTCACTCAGCAAACCCAATAACCTCGTCTTCCTCAGCCCTAACCTGTACGCATTCAGCCCTAAATGTCAAACAAAACAAGATAAGACATTTTTTGTGTCTGATTTGTTTTTTAAGTTACTAAAATAAATACTGGATTGATACAATACAACGGCTTACAGATATCTGTTTGGAAATGTAAACCACCCAACCTACCCACACCCACCAAAAGACATAAACTAGAACAAAACAAATCTTCATTGAAGAAGCAAAGGTATTCATAGTAACTCGCCGCCATGAATGTAAAATAAGTATTAAAGATCATCATTATTTGAGACAACTACTGATGATGTAAAGTCGCACTCCTAAGTTATTGCATTAAAAAAAAAAACACTTAAATTTTGCTTTCTTAAACCTGTAGAAGTTTCTTGTTGCATCAGCTGAAACTCCTTTGGGTTAGTCTGTACAGCACTTCGAGATATACTTATTTGATTTGATTTGGGTACAGCCGACAGACGTTGCAAAGATTCGTCCTCTTTTTCAACTGGCAGTTAGATGTACGTCCAGTGAAGTTATTTATCGTTTATCCCCTTTTCTCCCCAATTTCGTGGTTTCCAATTGGTAGTCTTGTCCCATCGCCTTGCACTCCCGTATAGACTCGGAGAGCTCAAAGCGCGTGTCCTCTGAAAACGACCCAACCAAGCCGCACTGCTTCTTGACACGCGCCGCTAACCCCGGAAGCCAGCGCAACCAATATGTCGGAGGAAACACCGATATACCTGGCGACCGTGTCAGCCGTGGCCCCCCCAACTTTGCCGGGGGGGGGGGGGGGGCCCGCCCTGCTGTAATGTGGTGATATGTTACTGTCATGTGGTGATTGTTGCTGTAATGTGGGTTTGTATGTTGCTGTAATGTGGTTGATCATATGTCTGCTATGTGGTTGATATGTACTGTAATATGGTTGATATGTGCTGTAAATGGTTATATGTTGCTGTCATGTGGTTGAATATGTTGCTGTAATCTGGTTGATATGTTTACTTGTAATGTGGCGATATGTTACTGTTATGTGGTTCGATAGTTGCTGTATGTGGGTTGATATGTTCTTAATGTGGTGATAATATGTTGCTTATGTGTTGATATGTTCTGTAATGTGGTTGATATGCTTACTGTAATGTGGTTGATATGTTGCTGTAATGTGGTGATATGTTGCGTGCAAGGTGGTTATATTTGCGTGTTTGGTTGATATGTTATGTTCTGTGGTGAATTGTTACTGTATGTGGTTGATATGTTGCTGTTAGTGGTTGAGATGGCTTGTAATGTCGGTTGATATGTGCTGTAATGTGGTTGATATGTTCTGTAATGTTGGGGTTGATACTGTTGTGTAATGTGGTTGATATGTTACTTAATTGGTTATATTTGCTGTCATGTGGTATATGTTGTGTTAATGTGGTTGATATGTTGCTGTCATGTGGTTGATATGTGCTGTCATGTGGTTGGTATGTGCTGTCATGTGGTGATATGTTGCTGTCATGTGTTTAAGTTCGCCTGTCTGTGGGTTGATATGTTGCTGTAATCGTGTTGATATTGTTGCCTGTAATGTGGTTGATATCTTGCTGTAATTGGTTGATATTGACTGAATGTGGTTGATAGGTGTTGGTAATGTGTGTTGATATGTTGTTCTGTTGTAATGTGGTTGATATGTTGCTTAATGTGGTTGATATGTTGCTGTAATGTGTTGTATGTTGCTGTAATGTGGTCGATTATTACTGTAATGTGGGTCGATATGTTGCCTGTTAAATGTGGTTGATATGGGTTACTGTAATGTGGTTATTGTTGCTGTAATGTGGTTGATAGTGCTGTAATGTGGGTTATATGTTATGTAATGTGCGTTGATCAATGTTGCCTGTATGTGGTTGATTATGTGCTGTAAGGTGGTTGATATGTTGCTGTCATGTGTTGATTGTTTACTGTCATGTGGTTGAGTATGTTACTGTAATGTGGTTGATTATGTGCCTGTATGGAGTTATATTGCCTGTAATGTGTTGATATGTTGCGTAACTGTGGTTGATATGTTGCCTGTAATGTGGTTGATATGTTGCCTGTATGTGGTTGATATTACCCTTAATGTGGTGATAATGTTGCCT
>NW_019945322.1:0-5187 GCF_002910315.2 Salvelinus sp. IW2-2015
TTTTTCACCCAACCCTCTCCCTGGAGATCATACTCCTGTAGGTTTCACCTCCAACCTCTTCCTGGAGATCTACTGTCTGTAGGTCTTTTCACTCCAACCCTCTTCCTGGTTATCTACGTCTGTGGTTTTTACTCCAACCCTCTTCCTGGAGATCTACTGTCCTGTGGGTTTCACTCCAACCCCTTCCTGGTTATCTACCGTCCTGTGGGATTTCACTCCAAACCCTTCCTGGAGATCTACTGTCCTGTGGGTTCAATCTCAACCCTCTTCCTGGTTATCTACCGTCCTGTGGGTTTTCATCAAACCCTCCTCCTGGACTCTACTGTCCTGTGGGTTTTCAATCCAACCCTCTTCTCTGGTTATCTACCGTCCTGTGGTTTTTTACTCCAACCCTCTTCCAGAGATCTACTGTCCTGTGGGTTTACATCAGGGCTACCCAAACCTCTTCCTGGATATATACTGCCCTGTGGGTTACATCAGGGCTACCCAAACCTCTTCCTGGATATAACTGCCCTGTGGGTTTACATCAGGGCTACCCAACCTCTTCCTGGAGATCTACTGTCCTGTGGGTTTCACTCCAACCTCTTCCTGTGTTATCTACCGTCCTTTTGGGTTTTCACTCCAACCGTCTTCCTGGAGATCTACTGTCCTGAGGGTTGGAATGAAAACCCTTGCTTCAGGGCCTGAGCTACAGGCAGTAGATTTGGGTATGCTATTTTAGGCGAAAATTGGAAAAAAGGGCCGATCCTTCTTAACAAAGTTATGCAACACTCAATGCCCTGTGTGAAAAGTAATTACCCCGTTACACTCTAACTAGTTGTACCACCTTTAGCTACAATGACTCAAAGACCGAACACTTCCTGTAGTTGTTAATCAGTCTCTCACCTCACTGTGGAGGAATTCTGGCCCACTCTTCCATATGCAGAACTGCTTATTAACTCAGAGATATTTGTGGGTTTTCAAACATGAACTGGTCGTTTCAAGTCCTGCCACAACATCTCAATTGGGATTAGGTCTGGACTTTAACTACAGGAAGTGTTTGGTTGGAGTAATAGCAGCTAAAGGTGCCACAACCAGTTATTGAGTGTACGGGGGCAATTACTTTTTCACACAGGGGCATTGGGTGTTGCATACCTTTGTTTATGAAATAAGTATCTAATTGTTGTGTTATTTGTTCACTCGGGTTCTCTTTATCTAATATTAAGTTTTGGTTGAAGATGTGAAAACATTCTGTATTAAAAATATGCAAAAGTAGAGAAAATCAGAAAGGGGGTGTCACGGATCACACGCCGGAACTGTTGATTACGCACACCTGGTGCCCATTTCCCCACTGATTGTAATTGTATAAATGTGCCATTTGGTTCACCATTGGGCTCTCGATTATTGTTCCATTGTCCGTTGGTCGTGTGAGTACCTGTGCTGTGTTTGATTTGGCTCTGGTGCTGCGCGCTTGTGTTCTCTTTTGTTTGGGTCTCAACCCTGTGTTTTGTATTCGTGTTTTGTATGGTCCTCGTGGGGGACGAGGGGTACCTTTACATGGCACGCTGTAATTTGGGTTAACGAATAACCCTATTACGCATTCCTGCGCCTGTCTCCCGATCCTCATACCAACGTGACAGGGGGTAAATACTTTTTCACGGTACTGTAAGTAATAGGGAGGTACCCCTGGGCTCTCCGATAATAAGAATCTCATATTTCACCATTTTTCAATTTCCTCATGCAGCTTTTTTTTCGTCAAGGCTTAGTTTGCCGAGATACATTCTGAATGCCTAATTGTCTTATTTGTTTGTTAAATTTCTCCAGGCATCATGACTTCGTTATCAACACGATATGTTTCACATAATTTAATTTACTACCCCGTATATAGCAAATCGTATTTACAGTTCACATAGAATCTAGCCAACAGGGTTTTCAATATATCGTCTTCTATGGCATATTGTAAATACAGCATACTGTAGAACTCGAGACCCACAGCCGTGTCATCTGCATGTCCAGCAGTTCCATGTCACATGCAGACAGTCCAGCTACAGGTGTTCCATGTCACATGCAGACAGTCCAGCTACAGGTGTTCCATGTCACATACAGACAGTCCATCACAGGAAGTATGAGGCTACAGTAAGTATCACCAGGAAGTATGAGGCTACAGTAAGTCATACAAGGAAGTATGAGGCTACAGTAAGTCATCCACCAGGAAGTATGAGGCTAGTAAGGCTACTATTAACCAGTAGTCAGGGAACATACTACGAGCGTGAGAACTGTCACCTAAATGATGTCTCACCCTACTGCTACATCACCTCCATGATGTTTCACCCTACTGCTACCATCACCTCCATGATGTTTCACATACTGCTACCATCACCTCCATGATGTTTCACCGTACTGCTACCATCACTTCATGATGTCTCACCTAACTGCTACCATCACCTCCATGATGTTTCACCCTACTGCTACCATCACCTCCATGATGTTTCACCCTAGCTGCTACCATCACCTCATGATGTTTCACCCTACTGCTACCATCACTTCATGATGTTTCACCATACTGCTACACACCCTCCATGATGTTTCACCGTACTGCTAACATCACTTCATTGATGTCTCACCCTACTGCTACATCACCTCCATGATGTTTCACCTACTGCTACCATCACCTCCATGATGTTTCACCCTACTGCTACCATCACCTCCATGATGTTTCACCTACTGCTACCATCACTCCATGATGTTTCACCGTACTGCTACCATCACCTTCATGATGTCTCACCCTACTGCTACCATCACCTTCATGATGTTTCACCCTACTGCTACCATCAACCCATGATGTTTCACCCTACTGCTACCATCACCTCCATGATGTTTCACCTACTGTACATCACATGATTTCACTACTGCCATCACCTTCATGATGTTTCACCCTACTGCTACCATCACCTTCATGATGTTTCACCCTACTGCTACCATCACCTTCATGATGTTTCACCCTACTGCTACCATCACCTCCATGATGTTTCACCCTACTGCTACATCACTCATGATGTTTCACCCTACTGCTACATCACTCGTGTTTCACCTACTGTACATCACCTTCATGATGTCTCACCCTACTGCTACCATCACCTTCGTGATGTTCTCACCTACTGCTACCATATCACCTTCCATGATGTTTCACCCATACTGCTACATCACCTTCATGATGTTTTCACCTACTGCTACCATCACCTCCATGATGTTTCACCCTACTGCTACCATCACCTCCATGATGTTTCACACCTACTGCTACCATCACCTCCATGATGTTTCACCCTACTGCTACCTATCACACTCCATGATGTTTCACCTACTGCTACCATCACCTCCATGATTTTCACCCTACTGCTACCACATCCTCATGATGTTTCACCCGTACTGCTACCATCACCTCCATGATGTTTCACCCTACTGCTACCATCACCTCCATTGATGTTTCACCCTACTGCTACCATCACACTCCATGATGTTTCACCTACTGCTACCATCACCTCCATGATGTTTCACCCTACTACTACCATCACCTCCATGATGTTTCACCACTGCTACCATCACCTCCATGATGTTTACCATACTGCTACCATCACCTCCATGATGTTTCACCATACTGCTACCATCACTCCATGATGTTTCACCCTACTGCTACCATCACTTCCATGATGTTTCACCCTACTGCTACCATCACCTCCATGATGTTTCACCCTACTGCTACCATCACCTTCCATGATGTTTCTCCACTACTGCTACCATCACTCATGTGTTTACCATACTGCTACCATCACTCCATGATGTTTACCCTACTGCTACCATCATCCATGATGTTTCACCCTACTGCTACCATCACCTTCATGATGCTCCATGTAATCTCTCTCTCTCTCTCTCTGTGTGTCTCTCTGTCTCTCTCTGTGTGTGTCTCTCTGTCTCTCTCTGTGTGTGTCTCTCTCTCTCTCTCTCTCTCTGTGTCTCTCTCTCTCTCTCTGTGTCTCTCTCTCCTCTGTGTGTGTCTCTCTCTCTGTGTGTCTCTCTCTCTCTCTCTGTGTGTGTGGGAGGACTCAGCAACACGACTTGAGGACACACCGTCCTCGAGCTCCCTTAAGGCACTGCTACTGCTTACTATGGATGGGAATCCAATTTCATTTATATCGTCTCTTTTACACAAACATCAATACAAAGTCATTGTCTCACACTGCAGACCAGATACTGAAGCAAGCTATATTGCTAATCGTGTGATATATGTAGCTGCATCTCTCGTTCTTGCTCTCTCTCTCTCTCTCTCTCTGTCGACTGCATGGACTTTCAATTGTTCATAGATGCTGATACATCTCGTAAAAAACTTGAGGGGAAATATGGATGAGGATGTGAAAGAAAGTTGACATTAATATGGATGAGGATGTGAGAGATAGTTGACATATTAAATATGAATGAGGATGTGAGAGATAGTTGGAATATTAATTAGAGCTGTACTGTCCTGCAATGTGACATGTAACACCTGTAGCTGGACTGTCTGTATGGTAACATGGAACACTGTAGCTGGACTGTCTGCATGTGACATGGAACACCTGTAGCTGGACTGTCTGTATGTGACATGGAAACCCTGTAGCTGGACTGTCTGCATGTGACATGGAACCTGTAGCTGGACTGTCTGTTGTGAATGGAACACTGTAGCTGTGTCTGATGTGACATGGAACCTGTAGCTGGACTGTCTGTATGTGACATGGAACACCTGTAGCTGGACTGTCTGTATGTAACATGAAACACTGTAGCTGGACTGTTGCTGTGACATGGAACACCTGTAGCTGACTGTCTGCGTGTGACATGGAACACCTGTAGCTGGACTGTCTGTATGTGACATGGAACACCTGTAGCTGGACTGTCTGTGTGACATGGAACACCTGTAGCTGGACTGTCGTGATGTGACATGGAACACCTGTAGCTGGACTGTCTGTATGTACATGGAACACCTGTAGCTGGACTGTCTGTATGTGACATGGAACACTGTAGCTGGACTGTCTGTTGTGGACATGGAACACCTGTAGCTGGACTGTCTGTATGTAACATGGAACACCTGTAGCTGGACTGTCTGTATGTAACATGGAACACCTGTAGCTGGACTGTCTGCATGTGACATGGAACACCTGTAGCTGGACTGTCTGCATGTGG
>NW_019945322.1:9173-13442 GCF_002910315.2 Salvelinus sp. IW2-2015
GTCTGCATGTGACATGGAACACCTGTAGCTGGACTGTCTGTATGTGACATGGAACACCTGTAGCTGGACTGTCTGCATGTGACATGGAACACCTGTAGCTGGACTGTCTGTATGTGACATGGAACACCTGTAGCTGGACTGTCTGCATGTGACATGGAACACCTGTAGCTGGACTGTCTGTATGTGACATGGAACACCTGTAGCTGGACTGTCTGTATGTAACATGGAACACCTGTAGCTGGACTGTCTGCGTGTGACATGGAACACCTGTAGCTGGACTGTCTGCGTGTGACATGGAACACCTGTAGCTGGACTGTCTGTATGTGACATGGAACACCTGTAGCTGGACTGTCTGCTGTGACATGGAACACCTGTAGCTGGACTGTCTGTATGTGATGGAACACCTGTAGCTGGACTGTCTGTATGTAACATGGAACACCTGTAGCTGGACTGTCTGTATGTGACATGGAACACCTGTAGCTGGAACTGTCTGTATGTGACATGGAACACCTGTAACTGGACTGTCTGTATGTAACATGGAACACCTGTAGCTGGACTGTCTGTATGTAACATGGAAAACCTGTAGCTGGACTGTCTGCATGTGACATGGAACACCTGTAGCTGGACTGTCTGCATGTGACATGGAACACCTGTAGCTGGACTGGTGCATGTGACATGGAACACCTGTAGCTGGACGTCTGTATGTAACATGGAACACCTGTAGCTGGACTGTCTGTATGTAACATGGAACACCTGTAGCTGGACTGTCTGCATGTGACATGGAACACCTGTAGCTGGACTGTCTGCATGTGACATGGAACACCTGTAGCTGGACTGTCTGCATGTGACATGGAACACCTGTAGCTGGACTGTCTGTATGTGACATGGGACACCTGTAGCTGGACTGTCTGTATGTGACATGGAACACCTGTAGCTGGACTGTCTGCATGTACATGGAACACCTGTAGCTGGACTGTCGTATGTGACATGGAACACCTGTAGCTGGACTGTCTGTATTTGACATGGAACACCTGTAGCTTGACTGTCTGTATGTGACATGGAACACCTGTAGCTGGACTGTCTGTATGTGACATGGAACACCTGTAGCTGGACTTGATGACTTACTGTAGCCTCATACTTCCTGGTGATGACTTACTGTAGCCTCATACTTCCTGGTGATGACTTACTGTAGCCTCATACTTCCTGGTGTTCTTATCATAGCCTACAGCCAAGAGTGTGTAAAGCTGTCAAGGCAAAGGGTGTCCACTTTGAAGAATCTAAAATACAAAATATATTTTGATTTGTTTTAACACTTTTTTGGTTACTACATGATTCCATACGTGTTATTTCATAGTTTTGACGTCTTCACTATTATTTTACAATGTAGAAAATAGTAAAACATTTATAAAAACCCTGGAATGAGTWGATGTGTCCAAGCATTTGACTGGTACTGTGTACATTTAAGGATTTCTGAATGTTAAGATTGGTTCTCCTGTTGCTCACAGGGACTGATGAAGAGTAGGAAACACACAGTAATTAATGAATCTCCCGTCTTCCCTCTAGAAAGTTGTTTGGTTTTGGGTTTGTTTTTTGCGTAATTTTCAGGGAGGGTATGTGTCTACCTTTCAAAAGTTTGGGGTCACTTAGAAATGTCGTTGTTTTTGAAAGAAAAGCACATTTTTTGTCCATTAAAATAACATCAAATTGATCCGAAATACAGTGTAGACATTGTTAATGTTGTAAATGACTATTGTAGCTGGAAACGGCTGATTTTTAATGGAATATCTACATAGGCGTACAGAGGCCCATTATCAGCAACCATCACTCCTGTGTTCCAATGGCACGTTGTGTTAGCTAATCCAAGTCTATCATTTTAAAAGGCTAATTGATCATTAGAAAACCCTTTTGCTATTATGTTAGCACAGCTGAAAACTGTTGTCCTGATTTAAAGAAGCAATAAAACTGGCCTTCTTTAGACTAGTTGAGTATCTGGAGCATCAGTATTTGTGGGTTCGATTACAGGCTCAAAATGGCCAGAAACAAAGATCTTTCTTCTGAAACCCGTCAGTCTATTCTTGTTCTGASAAATGAAGGCTATTCCATGCGAGAAATTGCCAAGAAACTGAAGAGGCTGTAACATTATCTCTCTAAACTGAGGATCTCGTACAATGCTTTGTACTACTCCCTTCACAGAGTAGCGCAAACTGTCTCTAACCAGAATAGAAAGAGGAGTGGGAGGCCCCGGTGCACAACTTAGCAAGAGGACAAGTACATTAGAGTGTCTAGTTTGAGAAACAGACGCCTCACAAGTCCTCAACTRGCAGCTTCATTAAATAGTACCCGCAAAACACCAGTCTCAACGTCAACAGTGAAGAGGCAACTCCGGGATTCTGGCCTTCTAGGCAGAGTTTCAAAGAAAAAGCCTCATCTCAGACTGGCCAATAAAAATAAAAGATTAAGATGGGCAAAAGAATACAGACACTGGACAGAGAAACTCTGCCTAGAAGGCCAGCATCCCGGAGTCGCCTCTTCACTGTTGACATTGAGACTGGTGTTTTGCGTGTACATAATTGCAAAAGGATTTTCTAATGATCAATTAGCCTTTTAAAATGATAAACTTGGATTAGTTAACACAACGTGCCATTGGAACACAGGAGTGATGGTTGCTAATAATGGGCCTCTGTACGCCTATGTAGATATTCCATAAAAAATCAGCTGTTTCCAGCTACAATGGTCATTTACAACATTAACAATGTCTACACTGTGTTTCTGATCAACTTGATGTTATTTTAATGGACAAAAATGTGCTTTTCTTTCAAAAACAAGGACATTTCCTAGTGACCCCAAACTTTTGAACGGTAGTGTATATTTTAAAAGTAACAGCCAGTCCAATTATTTTAGGCAATTTAAGACATAATCCCACAGAACAATAAATATGCCATCTGAAGCAAGAAATTCAGCACCTTTCCATACTCCAAGGAACAACTTCTGTGTTCTACTACATGTACGCTAACAGTAGTTTGCCATTCACCCATCTTCCCACTAAAAAGATGCTTGAAATGTTTGTGTTTTTGGCTTGTGTGTTTTCAGTAACTTTCAGGAAGGATATGTAAAGTTAATATTGGAATAACAGTCACGTCTGAACTTACAGTCCAATACTATTGAGAGACACCACAGAACACAAATGTTCCAAACTATCCGGATTCCCTTTTCCTTTTTTAACATTTCGCATTCTCTGTTCTATATCAAACTGTCTGGGTTCTCTGTTCTATATCAAACTGTCTGGATTCTCTGTTCTATATCAAACTGTCTGGATTCTCTGTTCTTCTACCGCTGCCTGTCAGTACAGCATCCCATCACCACACTCTCACTCTCACTCTCACTCTCATCTCACACCTCCCTCCCCTCCCTCACACTCCCTCTCCCCTCCTCCACTCCCTCTCCTTCCTCTCCCTTCCTCTCCCTCCATCTCTTTGTCTCTCCTTGCTTATGAACACCATACAGTCTAATAGACAGTTTTTGAGTTTTAAGCATGCAGTCTTTTTTGCCTTTTTGTTTTATTTGTAAAAAACAAGGGTCACAGGTCATACATGGGGGTAAATCAATCATTGTTTCTCTCAAAGAAGGGAAGGTCAAAATCAGTAATAAATCATTGTGGCAGTGTGATAATATGTATTTAAGATTAAATCATTCTCATCACACGCACGGCATTGTTCACTCTCATGTATGAAATGTACCAATGTCCTTGAAGTAGCGTTTCGAACATACGTTGACTGTTATAAATCTATACGGTTATCAGGTGAAGGGCCTTTGCAGGAAAACAAAGTACTGTGGACTCAGTCTAACCATATTCTTGTTTAAAAAAGCAAAACAAGGTTCAACAAATTGTTCAAAAAGTACAGGACTAGCAACAGCAATGTTCTTGAATGTGTTACATTTTTATGAACATCCCCCCCCCCCCACAAACACTGAAAAAGCATATAACTGTTAGTCCGATAAATCATTAAGGACAGATTTAGCTGATGGAGAGAGGTGACAAGAGGAAGTGGAGAAAAATGGACAGACAAGGAGTGACAGATGTAATCGCTCCATAAAGGACACAGAGGAAAGAGTGACAGATGTAATCGCTCCATAAGGACACAGAGGAAGGAGTGAACAGATGTAATCGCTCCATAACAAAGGACACAGAGGAAGGAGTGAAAGATGTAATCGCTCCATAAAGGACACAGAGGAAGGATGAAAGATGTAATCATCAATAATGTCAGATCG
>NW_019945322.1:19894-31705 GCF_002910315.2 Salvelinus sp. IW2-2015
ACAGTTTGATATAGAACAGAACCCAGACAGTTGATATAGAACAGAGAATCCAGACAGTTTGATATAGAACAGAGAATCCAGACAGTTTGATATAGAACAAGGAATCCAGACAGTTTGATATAGAACAGAGAATCGAGAGTTTGATATAAACAGAGAATCCAGACAGTGTGATATAGAACAGAGAATCCAGACAGTTTGATATAGAACAGAGAATCCGGACAGTTTGATATAGAACAGAGAATCCGGACAGTTTGATATAAGAACAGAGAATCCGGATAGTTTGATATAAAACAGAGAATCCGGATAGTTTTGATATAAAACAGAGAATCCAGACAGTTTGATATAGAACAGAGAATCCAGACAGTTTGATATAGAACAGAGAATCCGAGACAGTTTGATATAGAACTCACAGACTTAATTAAAGTCATTTAAAATGTGGTGTCAGACTGAAACAGGGTAATGGCGTAATGTATTGGCGACCATGTTGCCAATACATCCTTATTGATTGTTCCTGCTGAGCCAGTAAAAGGTATTCTCCCCTTCACTTACTGTGATGAGGATGAATTATGGGACTGCTCAAAGCCGAGCACCGGGAGCCAAATCTAAACCTGCTGTAAAATCCTCACTGTAGAAAATGTTTACTGGTGGGATCTGAATCCCAGTATTCCGCTTGAGAAACCAATGGCTTAACCAATTGACCAAGAGGACATTTCTGATGGGTTCTCAGAGGTTCTGAGGGGTTCTCAGCGGTTCTGAGGGTTTCTGAGCGGCCCATTCTGGTGAATCTATTCATATGAGTTACACAAACAGAAACTTGGACACAAGTCACTATGGAGCACTCTTACTGAACTTTCCAACTCAGTCATTCACGCCTCAGACTTTCAACGTAAACCCTGTCTCCATGATGGCAAGCAGCAGAATGACTGTATTTGCATCAGCATATACTGTACAATATCCACCCTTCAGAAACATACATCAGAAAACAATCTCTCCGTTATCGTTTGTTTCAGCTAGGTCGTATCTGACCACAGGGTTTCAGCTAGGTCGTATCTGACCACAGGGTTTCAGCTAGGTCGTATCTCACCACAGGGTTTCAGCTAAGGTCGTATCTCACCAAACAGGGTTTCCAGCTAGGTCTATCTGCCCACAGGGTTTCAGCTAGTCGTATCTGACCACAGGGTTTCAGCTAGGTCGTATCTCACCACAGGGTTTCAGCTAGGTCGTATCTGACCACAGGGTTTCAGCTAGGTCGTATCTCACCACAGGGTTTCAGCTAGGTCGTATCTGACCACAGGGTTTCAGCTAGGTCGTATCTCACACAGGGTTTCAGCTAGGTCGTATCTCACACAGGGTTTCAGCAGGTCGTATCTGACCACAGGGTTTCAGCTAGGTCGTATCTCACCACAGGGTTTCAGCTAGGTCGTATCTCACACAGGGTTTCAGCTAGGTCGTATCTCACCACAGGGTTTCAGCTAGTCGTATCTGACCACAGGGTTTCAGCTAGGTCGTATCTCACCACAGGGTTTCAGCTAGGTCGTATCTCACCACAGGGTTTCAGCAGGTCGTATCTGACCACAGGGTTTCAGCTAGGTCGTATCTCACCACAGGTTTCAGCTAGGTCGTATCTCACCACAGGGTTTCAGCTAGGTCGTATCTACCAACAGGGTTTCAGCTAGGTCGTATCTACCACAGGGTTTCAGCTAGGTCGTATCTGACCACAGGGTTTCCAGCTAGGTCGTATCTCACCACAAGGGTTTCAGCTAGGTCGTATCTGACCACAGGGTTTCAAGCTAGGTCGTATCTGACCAACAGGGTTTTCAGCTAGGTCGTATCTGACCACAGGTTTCAGCTAGGTCGTATCTCACCAACAGGGTTTCAGCTAGGTCGTATCTCACCACAGGGTTTCAGCTAGGTCGTATCTCACCACAGGGTTTCAGCTAGGTCGTATCTCACCACAGGGTTTCAGCTAGGTCGTATCTCACCACAGGGTTTCAGCTAGGTCGTATATCACCACAGGGTTTCAGCTAGGTCGTATCTACCAAGGGTTTCAGCTAGGTCGTATCTCACCAACAGGGTTTCAGCTAGGTCGTATCTCACCACAGGGTTTCAGCTAGGTCGTATCTCACCAACGGGTTTCAGCTAGGTCGTATCTCACCACAGGGTTTCAGCTAGGCGTCGTATCTCACCACAGGGTTTCAGCTAGGTCGTATCTCACCACAGGGTTTCAGCTAGGTCGTATCTCACCACAGGGTTTCAGCTGCCTGTCCCACAGGGTTCCAGCTGCCTGACCACAGAGAGCCTGCCTGTCCCTTTAAGAGTGAATGATGAAATCACAGCTAGCTTGGGCCTGCAGTGTTCAATTCATTACCAAGTTCAGCTCATCATCTGCTGCTGTGTACATGTATTATTTTCTAACTATTTTACCCATCACTGTGTCTGAGTGCCGAACTGTTAGTACACCATTTGTTTCTACAGGTTTTACTGACACCGTTGTGTCATTTATGTGTCTCTATTTTGTTTAAGAGTAGCTCTTTGACATTGTTAACTACATTTTCAACCGTCAATTGTTGGCTTTCTAGTCTTGTTGCAGCCCTATTATTTTTCGTTTCAGTCGTTGTATTATTATAACATGATGAGAGCTGTATCTCGTTTTGTTATTGCTAAATCGATATGTGCCTTCCTTGAATTGATTTTTATTATTTCCAGACCACTACGCGTTTGGACAAATGAATGGTTAATTGGATAATCACAGCTGACTGACGTGGCACAGAAATGTAAACCGTTGTTAATCTACAGTCAACATTTAAAGAACCCTAAACTGAGAAAGTGTCTCTCGCACTGTCTTTCCGCCTACTCAAACTAGTTTAATAATCTTCAACAGGGTCCTTCGGCGCCGGGATTGAGTAACCACCTAAAGATATGTCAACAACAACAACAACAACAATAACACATATGGATGCACCTGACCCATCCGTACCCGTAATCACAGAGAGAGACATCCCTCAGCGTGCCTGACCAATTAGGCAGTTACAATATCTGCCTAACCTAAGAACATCGCTCAGCCACAACACAGCCACTCCTCTCACCAGGACGACGGGACGACGGAGTAGTCGAGTATCCTATCAGAGAGCAATGTGCTCAGTTTCAGATGGGTAGTACCCACCCACTCAGTGAGCCCTGTATATCCCAGGAGAGAAGAGGAGGAGAGGATGACGCCGTTGGAGCTTGATGAGTCACAACATCCGTTTTAGGAAGATCATTGTGTTGACATGGATGATCAACACGTTGGACACCGAAGCCAGAGAGACGCTCAGTCAATCAGGAAAGCAAAGGCTTTTTCAAGCAGAAATTYGCATCCTGTAGCTCTAACTCCAAAAAGCTTTGGGACACTGTAAAGTCCATGGAGAACAAGAGCACCTCCTCCCAGCTGCCCACTGCACTGAGGCTAGGTAACTGGCCTACCTGGTTAAATAAAGGTGAAATAAAAAATAAAGTGGTAACAGGAGTGAGCCAGTGAAGCAATAACCTGACAGCTGACCAGGCGGCGGGAAAGTTGACGGTGTATTTCTGAATGACATTAGCGACAGGTAGCTGACCAGGCGGCGGGAAAGTTGACGTTGTATTTCTGAATGACATTAGCGACAGGTAGCTGACCAGGCGGCGGGAAAGTTGACGGTGTATTTCTGAATGACATTAGCGACAGGTAGTATATAACGTGAAAACAGGTGTGGGCTTAGAACGTAATCTGGAAGAACATCGAAATGTACCATCGATTTGTCAACTGATTTCCCGACAGATGAGACCTAAACCAGGCGAAGAACTTGTCTGCGTAGACCAATTAGGGTTTCCGATCTCTCCAAAACAATATGGTGATAGATGTCAAAAGCGGCACTAAGGTTTAGGAGCATGAGGACATGTGGAGAGCCTTGGTCTGGTACCATTAAAAGGTAATTTACCACCTAGACACGGTTAAAATGGGAAACACTGAGCTGACTACACTGACTGTGCTAGTGGCAGAGTCCAGCTGGCTCTCTAACAGCCTGTCGCCTGGCATGCACGCTATCTCATTTTGAAGCTAGAGGAGTTCGAGCCATGTCTATGTTGATAGATAAAATGAAAGAGGACAATTATCTACAGTTCTATCTTTTGGGAGAGGCAGAAAAACTGTTTTCACCCAGTGATTGAGTTAGGCAAGTCTGCTAATTTGATTTGATTTGGCAAGTCTGCTGTAGTTCTCATCACTCTCATTAACTGGGAGGAGGCCAGAGATKTTATTTTGCGCTTGGTGACCTCTGACTGTTTCATCATAACATCGTTGGTGCCGACGTGGATAACAATATCCCTATAATCTCTACACTCGCCATGTTTTAGCTTTAGCCAGCACCCTCTTCAGATTAGCCTTAACGTCAGTAGCCCTGCCCCCCTGGTAAACAGTGTATGATCGCTGGATGATTCRTTTTAAAGTCTAATACTGCGGGTAATGGAGTGGCCAATGACTTAAGGTTTTCAATTTGTCAGAGCTAAATGGTGGGAGGCTTAGACGGGCGGAGGAGAGCCTTGGGAAGGAATCTGACTCTTAGTGGGGAAAACCGGGTGAAAGTTTTGATCGGCTGTGTGAGGGACACCGGTTGAGCACGCCAACACTATTTATTTTCAGAAATGATAAAAAAATGTTCCGGTCTGCAGGGAGGTTAACACTACTACCTGTATGTACTGGTGGCACAGACACTGTTTCATCTTTTCCTACACTTAAATTGACCTTGCCTAAAGATTGCATCTGAAGCTGAGCTTGCAACTCGCTATCCTCGGCTATAAGGCAATAGTTCTCCTGTATATTGTGAGTACAGCGACTGCAATGAGAAGGCATAGTGTTACTTAGTTTAGGCTGCTGGAGGTCCTGTAGAAAAAGCATCCGGGGTGAATAGTATGAATGATTTTTTTTTAAATAGAGTAAGACTAAGACGGTATAAATACAGAGTTTATTGAGACGTTTTATTAAAAGTAAAAAGCAACTTCTAAACAAATCATCAGATTTCCTATTTTGCATAATTGGCTTCTCTCTTTCTTTCATTTTCTCTCTCACTCTCTCTCCTCTCTCTCTTTCATTTTCTCTCTCTCTCTCGCTCTCTCTCTTTCATTTTCTCTCGCTCTCTCTCTTTCATTTTCTCTCTCTCTCTCTCTCTTTCATTTTCTCTCTCGCTCTCTCTCATTTTCTCTCTTCTCTCTCTCAAAATCAAGTCTTAGGACAATCATATACACTCATATACAATCATTTACACTCATTTAACACAAAAGTATGTGGACAACCCTTCAAATTAGTGTATCTGCCACAACCATTGCTGACAGGTGTATAAAACTGAGCACACAGCCATGCAATCGCCATAGACTAACCTTGGCAGTAGAATGGCCTTACTGAGTGACTTTAAATGTGGCACTGTTATAGGATGCCAACAGCCCTGCTAGAGCTGCCCCAGTCAACTGTAAGTGCTGTTATTGTGAAGTAGAAACATCTAGGAGCAAAAACAGCTCAGCCGCAAAGTGGTAGGCCACACAAGCTCACAGAACGGGACCGGCGAGTGCTGAAGGATGTAGTGCCAAAAAATTAGTTGCAACACTCACTACCAAGTTCCAAACTGCCTCTGGAAACAACATCAACACAATAACTGTTTGTCGGGAGCTTCATGAAATGGGTTTCCGTGGCCGAGCAGCTGCACACAAGCCTAAGATCACCATGCACAATGCCAAGTGTCGGCTGGAGTGGTTCGAAGCTCGCCGCCATTGGACTCTGGAGCAGTGGAAATGCATTCTCTGGAGTGATGAATCTCACTTCACCATCTGGCAGTCTGACGGATTAATCTGGGTTTGAAGGATACCAGGAGAACGCTACCTGCCAGAATGCATAGTGCCAACTGTAAAGTTTAGTGGAGGAGGAATAATGGTCTGGGACTGTTTTTCATGGTTCGGGCTAGGCCCCTTAGTTCCAATGAAGGGAAATCTTAACGCTACAGCATACAATGACATTCTAGATGATTCTGTGCATCCAACATTGTGGCAATAGTTTGGGGAAGGCCCTTTCCTGTTTCAGCATGACAATGCCCCCATGCACAAAGCGAGGTCCATACAGAAATGGTTTGTCGAAATCGGTGTGGAAGAACTTGACTGGCCTGCACAGAGCCCTGACCTCAACCCCATCAAACACCTTTGGAGTGAATTGAAACGGTAATTGTGAGCCAGGTCTAATCGCCCAATATCAGTGTGCCATCTTTCTATTGGAAAAAGTTGTTGCCTGTTTTCCCAAGAAAAAACTAACACTTGAATCAGACAATTTTTTGTGTCTTAAATGTGTGTTGTTGTTTTTAATCATGTCTTGGTCATTGTTGTGTGTCTCCTTTCATTATAAGTCACCACTACCGCCTAGTGGTTAGAGCGTTGGACTAGTAACCAAAAGGTTGCAAGTTCAAATCCCCGAGCTGACAAGGTAAAAATCTGTCGTTCTGCCCCTGAACAACGCAGTTAACCCACTGTTCCTAGGCYGTCATTGAAAATAAGAATTTGTTCTTAACCGACTTGCCTAGTTAAATAAAGGTAAAAAAATTAAATAAATAAAAAATTGATGATGCATGCTGTGATAAAACAATTTCCTGAKTTTGGATGAATAAAGTAATACTCTACTGTCATGTTGTGTTACTTCCTGTCCGACACAGGAAGAGACCTGGTTGAAATAGCATTTATATTCTTTCCAAGTGCAGAATCTGCCCTTTCGGCTCAATCCAACACTCAAAAAATTTAACAAATGCTATTTGAACCCAGGTCAGTTAGCCTCCACAGTGAAGACTATAATCTTGGGTCCTTTAGTAGACGTCACACCTGAACACACACACACACACACACACACACACACACACACACACACACACACACACACCTGAACACAGACACAGAGTTGTCCATATCCATCCATCAGCTTTACCACCGCTCAATAAGTGGCCATGGAACTTGAACTAGTTCTACAGAACCACTTTAAGCTTGTTTGTAATGCATTATTCCATGTCCCACCAGATGGCAGTATTTGACACATAAACATATGTTAAATGCTTTTTTTCTGGCCATGGAGTTAGACCAGTTGCAAATGAGGTTATTACAGAGCAGTGGAGGCTGGTGACTTGAAAAATGTAGGACGGGAGACCCACGGTATAGGCACCCACCACACAGAGACGACAATTTTATCCTAAAACATTTAATAAAGACATTTATAGTACACTATTATGGGAAATGAGAGGGTTACTTACACAGGGTTGGGAAGGGATCACATCAGTGATTGAATGAGGGCATGAGGCATGAGTTGAGGTGTTCAGAGGCTTTAGTGCAGGACAGGAGTTGAGGTGTTCAGAGGCTTTAATGCAGGACAGGAGTTGAGGTGTTCAGAGGCTTTAGTGCAGGGCAGAGGTTGAGGTGTTCAGAGGCTTTAGTGCAGGACAGGCTCAACAAGGATGGATGGTGTTGGAGAAGAGCTCAGTTCTTCCACTGAGGGCAGGACAGGCTCAACATGGATGGATGGTGTTGGAGAAGCGCTCTTTCACTGAGGGCAGGACAGGCTCAACAAGGATGGATGGTGTTGGAGAAGAGCTCAGTTCTTCCACTGAGGGCAGGACAGGTTCAACATGGATGGATGGTGTTGGAGAAGCGCTCTTTCACTGAGGGCAGGACAGCCAACATGGATGGATGGTGTTGGAGAGAGCTCTTTCACTGAGGGCAGGACAGGATGGATGGTGTTGGAGAAGAGCTCTTTCACTGAGGGCAGGACAGGCTCAACAAGGATGGATGGTGTTGGAGAAGAGCTCAGTTCTTCCACTGAGGGCAGGACAGGATCTGAATGGGACGACAAAAAAAAAACAAGAACAAAACACAGTTAGACAACAGACCTAAGAATGAGTTAGTCCAAGCAAAGATTAAAATCACATTGATATGTAATAATGTGATTGTATTTGTGTACGTGATTGACTCTACATGCAGTAATCAGAGAACATTGACATGTCTACTCACAGTGTTTGAAGAGGAAACATTTAATGTGCCAGTGGATGAGAGGGCACATGAGACGTGGAATCAGTTCATATCAGGAGAGAGTTGACACTGGTAGTGGAGTGGTCATCACCTGTTAAATCAGGGAACAGGAGGTGACATAGGTGGAATTACAAATAGCAGATACATTCCAATACAGCAGTAACCATCGTAGGTTTTTGGCAACAAGTTTCTCCATGGAGTTGAACTCAAACATCTCAGAATTCACAAAGTCAAACACAGACTGCGCATCTCGTCCTCTTGACACATCAAAGTAGCCCAAGAAACGTTCGTTACCTGACGATAACTGACAACTGCGAGCGACAGCTGATGTCTGTGGTTTCAGCCATTCGCCACGCCTCTATTTTAATGGATGACGCAAACGGAAGCGATCAAATAATTCTGAATTGATTTCGACATCCCATAAAAGACAGTGGGAAACTTCCATATGCTTAGCAAGTAAAGCGTTGTAACTACCTCAGCAAGCTCCTTGTAGTTGCCCTTGTTAGCCAACTCTTGCGTGGCTCTCCCCCCAAAAAAACACAATCGATAAGCTGCTTGAGAACATCCCTGTTTCTTCGAACCTTCTCGTTGTTGTCGCGCAGTTTGAATACGCAGACCTTTGTCCATTTACATGATCGGTGCGACTTTTTTCCCCAGAAGCTTGATTCTGATGTAGGCAATGCAAGTGGTTCTTCAACAACAACAAAAAATCCACTATATTGTTGTCAGAGTTAGCTAGCTATTCTGGCAGAGAGAACTGCACGCTACTTGCTACTAAAGGTAGCAAGGCAAATGTAAATACATTGCACTAACCCGACACAAAAATATAGTTCTAAAACCAAGAAACAATATATAATCTACCTGCTCCGTCTCCTGTAGTTTGAAGAAACTAATTCGAATAGAATAATATCCCMAAAAATGCTCACCTATCAACTATCACTATTCACTAGCTCAATCTCTCAATCTATCCAACAATGTCACCAACTCACCAAGCTTCTAAATCACACGTGTGGTACTAGGTTCTTTCTATGATCCTTTTATTGGATGGAGACGATGTCAGTTCATACTGCAAGAGCTCTGATAGGTTGGAGGATATCCTCCAGAAGTTGTCATAATTACTGTGTAAGTCTATGGAAGAGGGTGAGAATCATGAGCCTCCAAGGCTTTGTATTGAAGTCAATGTACCCAGAGGAGGACGGAAGCTAGCTGTCCTCCGGCTACACCGTGGTGCTACCCTACAGAGTGCTGTTGAGACAACTGGAGACCTTCATTGAAAAACAGTGTGTTTTAATAAATTATTTGGTGATGGGATTAYATTTAATATAGTCTTATCTAAAAACTTTTCAAAATGTTTCAATATTTTATGTTTCTGAAATTCACTGAGTGGGATTGTCCTCCCCTTCCTCCTCTGAGGAGCCTCCCCTGTTACACAGCTATTACACTAACGCACTAAATAAACACTGAATTGCTGGACACAAATTGAACAGAATTGCTGGACTTGCATGGTTTTTGCTTGAGGAAAGTATTGTAGAATGGGAGCTGCCCCCCAGATCACCTGCCCCCATGACCCCTGCTCATCCAGCTCCCCAGAGACCCTGCCCTACAGGGCTCCCTCCAGTCCCCCAGAGACCCTGCCCTCCAGGGCTCCCTCCAGTCCCCCAGAGACCCTGCCCTCCAGGGCTCCCTCCAGTCCCCCAGAGACCCTGCCCTCCAAGGGCTCCTCCAGCCCCACAGAGACCCTGCCCTCAAGGGCTCCCTCCAGTCCCCCAGTGACCCTGCCCTCCGGCTCCCTCCAGCCCCCCAGAGACCCTGCCCTCCAGGGCTCCCTCCAGTCCCCAGTGACCCTGCCCTCCGGCTCCCTCCAGTCCCCCAGAGACCCTGCCCTCCAGGGCTCCCTCCAGTCCCCAGTGACCCTGCCCTCCGGCTCCCTCCAGTCCCCCAGAGACCCTGCCCTCCAGGGCTCCCTCCAGCTCCCCAGAGACCCTGCCCTCCAGGGCCCCTCCAGTCCCCAGAGACCCTGCCCTCCAGGGCTCCCTCCAGTCCCCAGTGACCTGCTGCCCTCCAGGGCTCCCTCCAGTCCCCAGAGACCCTGCCCTCCAGGGCTCCCTCCAGCTCCCAGAGACCCTGCCCTCCAGCCCACCCCCCCCCCCCATGCTGTTCCCAGCCTCTTATTCCATCTATATCCACAGAGTACATAGTACAGCTTTGGCCTGGCCACCTTAATGATTTCTCTCTCTCTCGCTCTCTCTCTATCTCTCTCTGTGCTCTCTCTCTCTCTCTGTATCTCCTCTCTCTCTCTTCTGTGTGTTCTCTTCTGTCTTCTCTCTCTCTGTCTCTTCTCTCAATTCAATTCAATTCGCAATTCAAACCCCCATCTCCATGTCATGATCCAGGTTAACCATAACAGTAATAATAGCATTATGTTTCATCCCCCCTGCCTTCACGTGGTCATTTTGTGCTTTAACAGCTCATCTCCTTCTGAAAATTGAGCTCCAATTTCAAAGTAGCTCGTTTGAAAAGATTTCACAGTACATTAGAGTGAGAGACAGAGATACTGTATCCTATACCATCAGCTTGTTTTTCTATCCAGGCCCAGTAATATGAGCGAACAGACAGAGGCAGCATTGTCCTGGACTGAGGCCTTGACGACATCATCATTCCATCTACCCCCCCCCCCCCAGTATATATGTCTTGCTCATCAGACAGAACATCCAATTCTCTGCCAGTCCAAGGGTAACAATCCAAGGGTAACAGAGTGATTGACTTGCACAAAGAAAGCAATGGGAGGAAAATGTCCTTGTAGCATAGAATGTCTTTTTATATTGTGGAGAAGTTGCTGTGGAGAGTATGTGAGTTTTTTGGGTTGTTGTTGCAGTTTGAAGTTAAATCCTTGACATTAATAGTTATATCTATTATCCTATGAGGAGCAGGAAGGAATCACTCAGTTTCTGGCTCTGTGCTCCAGTCAGACTTTCGGGGCATGGTGGTCCGGAGGACCACTCTGAGTCGCAGCTCCATTGGACGAATGATGTATTGGAAGTGTAGACTGTCAGAATTAAATTGAGGGTGTTTTCATCATATCGGAAACCGTTTAGAATTACAGCCCTTTTTTGTACATAGTTCCCACGCTTTTTTAGGGACAAAAGTATTGGGATAAATTCACTTATATGTGGTATTAAAGTAGTAAAAAGTTACATATTTGTTCCGGTATTCCGAGAACGCAATGACTAACAAAGCCTTGCCTCTATCAAATTGTTGGATGCATTTGCGTTTGTTTTCGTTGTGTTTCAGATTATTTTGTGCCCAATAGAAATAATTTAAATAAAGTATTGTGTCATTTTGGAGTCACTTTATTGTAATAAGGAATAAATATGTTCTTAACACTTCTACATTAATGTGGATGCTACCAGATAGCAGATAATCCGAATGAAATCGTAATAATGATGAGTGAGAAAGTTAGACGCATCAATAATACATACCCCAAGACATCTTAACTCTCCACCATTACGGTAACCAGAGGTTAGCATTTTATATCATACCCAAAGACATGCTAACCTCGTCACCATTACTTTAACGAGGAGGTTAGCATTTTATATCATACCCAAAGACATGCTAACCTCTCACATTGCGGACTAGGGGAGGTTAGCATTTTATATCATACCCTAAGACATGCTACCTCTACCATCTACAGAGCGGGTTAGCATTTTATATCATACAACCTAAGACATGCTAACTCTCACCATTGCCTAA
>NW_019945322.1:31730-34880 GCF_002910315.2 Salvelinus sp. IW2-2015
CAGAGAGAGATATCCCCAGAGACCCTGCCCTCCCAGGGCTCCCTCCAGTCCCCAGTGACCCTGCCCTCCAGGCTCCCTCCAGTCCCCCAGAGACCCTGCCCTCCAGGGCCTCCCTCGCGCAGCTTCCCCAGAGACCCTGCCCTCCAGGGCTCCCTCCAGTCCCCAGAGACCCCTCGCCCTCCAGGGCTCCCTCCAGTCCCCCAGTGACCCTGCCCTCCAGGGCTCCCTCCAGTCCCCAGAGACCCTGCCCTCCAGGGCTCCTCCGCCAGCTCCCAGCCCAGAGACCCTGCCCCGTCAGCCCCAGGACCCCCCCCCCCCCCATGCCTGCTGTTCCGCCAGCCTCTTATTCCATCTATATCCACAGAGTACATAGTACAGCTTTGGCCTGGCCACCTTAATGATTTCTTCTTCTCCTCGTCTCTCTATCTCTCTCTGTGTCTCTCTCTCTCTCTCTGTATCTCTCTCTCTCTCTCTCTGTGTGTCTCTCTCTGTCCTTTCTCTCTCTGTCTCTTCTCTCAATTCAATTCAATTCGCAATTCAAACCCCATCTCCATGTCATGATCCAGGTTAACCATAACAGTAATAATAGCATTATGTTTCATCCCCCCTGCCTTCACGTGGTCATTTTGTGCTTTAACAGCTCATCTCCTTCTGAAATTGAGCTCCAATTTCAAAGTAGCTCGTTTGAAAAGATTTCACAGTACATTAGAGTGAGAGACAGAGATACTGTATCCTATACCATCAGCTTGTTTTTCTATCCGGCCCAGTAATATGAGCGAACAGACAGAGGCAGCATTGTCCTGGACTGAGGCCTTGACGACATCATCATTCCATCTACCCCCCCCCCCCCCCCAGTAATATATGTCTTGCTCATCAGACAGAACATACAATTCTCTGCCAGTCCAAGGGTAACAATCCAAGGGTAACAGAGTGATTGACTTGCACAAAGAAAGCAATGGGAGGAAAATGTCCTTGTAGCATAGAATGTCTTTTTATATTGTGGAGAAGTTGTTGTGGAGAAGTGTCGTGTGGAGTATGTGAGTTTTTTGTGGTTGTTGTGTTGCAGTTTGAAGTTAAATCCTTGACATTATATAGTTATATCTATTATCCTATGGAGGAGCAGGAAGGAATCACTCAGTTCTGGCTCTGTACTCATCTCCCGGGTGGCGCAGTGGTCTAGGGCACTGCATCGCAGTGCTAGCTGTGCCACCAGAGTCTCTGGTTCGCGCCCAGGCTGGGCTGGGTTCACGCCCAGCCTCTGTCGCAGCCGGCCGCAACCGGGAGATCCGTGGGGCGACGCACAAATTGGCATAGCGTGAAATTATACTATGACAATGCGGTGGAGAGTGTAGACTGTCAGAATTAAATTGAGGGTGTTTTCATCCATATCGGGTAAACCGTTTAGAAATTACAGCACTTTTTGTACATCGTCCCAGCTTTTTTAGGGACCAAAAGTATTGGGATAAATTCACTTATATGTGTATTAAAGTAGTAAATAAGTTTACACTAATTTGTGTCCGGATTACGTATTCCGAGAACGCAATGACTACATCAAGCCTCTGACTTTACAAACTTGTTGGATGCATTTGCGGTTTGTTTTCGTTGTGTTTCAGATTATTTTGTGCCCAATAGAAATAAATGTTAAATAAAGTATTGTGTCATTTTGGAGTCACTTCTATTGTAAATAAGAATATAATATGTTTCTTAACACTTCTACATTAATGTGGATGCTACCAAGATGACAGATAATCCCGAATGAATCGTCATTAATAATGAGTGATAAAGTTAGAGTCAAATATCATACCCCCAAGACACGCTAACCTCTCACCATTACAATAACAGAGGAGGTTAGCATTTTATATCATACCACCAAGACATGCTAACCTCTCACCATTACAATAACATGGGAGGTTAGCATTTTATATCATACCCACAAGACATGCTAACCTCTCACTATTACAATAACAGGGGAGGTTAGCATTTTATATCATACCCACAAGACATGCTAACATCTCACCATTACAATAACAGGGGAGGTTAGCATTTTATATCATACCCACAAGACATGCTAACCTCTCACCATTACAATAACATGGGAGGTTAGCATTTTATATCATATCTCCAAGACATGCTAACCTCTCACCATTACAATAACAGGGGAGGTTAGCATTTTATATCATACCACCAAGACACGCTAACCTCTCACCATTACCAATAACAGGGGAGGTTAGCATTTTATATCATACCACCAAGACATGCTAACCTCTCTCCATTACAATAACAGGGGAGGTTAGCATTTTATATCATACCCCCAAGACATGCAAACCTCTCACCATTACCCTTACAGAGGTTAGAATTTCTTTGTGGGGGGACCTATAATATTTGTACGTCTCTAACTTTATCACTCTCAACGTAACCTCACAAAATGATCCAGCTTTCAATAAGTAGTTCAAAGAGCTTCCTTGACTTCATTTAACATTTTTTTTTTCTATCGTGTTTTATTTTGCAATAGATAATCATTAAGCTCACATACAGACATTTGGGAAGTACGCCTTCCGTTCTTCAGTGTGTAGGTCGGTTCTCATCCCTGTCAATGCACACAGTCACTCTATAAACCCTCCAAATCTCGGCTCCAAGCTCTAGGCATAACATGATACGGAACATCACTCACTCTAGGATTCATCTCTCTCTCTCTACATGAATTGGACAGTGGAATTTGTTACTGTTTCTCCCCATCATATTTTGTATATTAGTGAGTGATTGTCACGGTTAGATGTCCTGTCGTTTGGTGCTTTCTGTTCACACTTCATCATCTAAGACGGCAGAGTCCCAAATGTCATGCTTTTTCCCCTGTATAGTGCATTACTTTTGACCAGACAGAAATTTACCTGAGGAACATTCAATTTACAAGAGAACATGCAGGGCGTGTATTGTATTTTCTTTCATGGCGGAAACAATAAAGAAACTCATAAACATGTATTTACGTGAAATCCCGAACATGTTTATATTGGTAGGTCATTTAAAGATGACCTTAAGCTCACACCTAGATCATGTTTCACAGGAGGAGGATGAATCCCCATGACAACAGGTACTCTGTTTACATAGGAAGCATTTATTGATGAATCCCCATGACAACATGTACTCTGTTTA
>NW_019945322.1:34891-36029 GCF_002910315.2 Salvelinus sp. IW2-2015
ATAGGAAGCATTTATTGATGAATCCCCATGACAACATGTACTCTGTTTATATATAGTTGAGAGACACTAAAAATCAGGATTTATAACCCTCATTGTACTGTAAGGACTATAAATTGCAACATTAACCCAAATACATGTTTATCCTGTGAATTTCTAGATAATTCCATACGGTTTTATTCCAGAAGTCACTTGAGCGCAAAAAGGTGAAGAGAGAAATAAAATGAATAAATAGGATTTAACCTTGAGCTCCAGTCAGTTCACTATAGGACCCTGGCAAGATGGCTGTGATGAAGGTGATGAGAGGAGGGAGGCTCCTAAAGAAAGATAGGAGAGAATGAGAGCCAGCGAGAGAGACGGAGAAGAGGAGGGGGCACGACAGGGTACTCCGCAGCCAAATGACCAATCCAATCTCAGTGATTTATGGTGTGTGTGTGTGTGTGTGTGTGTGTGTGTGTGTGTGTGTGTGTGTGTGTGTGTGTGTCTGCACGCTTGATGCCCTTGGCTCTCAGTGTCAGGCTCGCAATGCAGTGGGGCGCGTATGGAGCTCACACTGACAGTTAACACTACAGGCTTCTTATGACCACACTGACAGTTAACACTACAGGTTCTATGAGCCACCCTGACAGTTAACACTACAGGTTCTTGAGCCCACACTGACAGTTAACACTAAGGTTCTTATGAGCCACACTGACAGCTTAACACTAAGGTTCTATGAGCCACACTGACAGTTTACACATTACACGTCTGCTATGAGCCACACTGACGTTAACACTACGTCAGGCCATGCAGTAACACCTCCAGTCTAGCCACAACTGACAGTTAACACTACAGGTTCTATGGAACGCAGTCATCAGTACAATGAAGTTACACTACAGGTACTATGAGCCACACTGACAGTTTAACACTACAGGTTCTAATGAAGCCACACCTGACAGTTAACCACTACAGGTTCTATGACCACACAGTTACAAGTTTTCTGAGCCACACTGACAGTACAAGCTCTATGAGCAGACCAGGGCCTGATACAGTGGCCCGACGATCTTGTACTTTGCAAGCAAAGTCCATTTCTGAGGCCTGATGTTTTCTTGTTTTTGGCCTGTGTTTATGTGGTGCTGGGAACCACTATCAACAAAAGGTC
>NW_019945322.1:42038-47757 GCF_002910315.2 Salvelinus sp. IW2-2015
ACCTCTGTCACAGTGTGTTAAATCCTGCTCTCTTCATCTAGTCACAGGACCAAACCGTTATTTCACGGGCATCACACGTGCCATCACACCCATATTTAAAGTCAATGGAATGTTCCACATTCAATTTGGGACCATAAGCCACAGGTCGTTGTGTGTGTGGTGTAAGTGGTGTGAATATCATTTTATTAAAGCTGACTGTCGAGGGCCTCAAGGACAAGCTGCTGCCTCCAGAACTCAGAACCATCCTGAGTGGATTCTGAATCTTTGATCTAAATTCCATTAGAACCGGGTGCCTAAAAAAAAACACAAAGGATATTTTACCATTCCCCACCTTTGGATTCCTTCCTGATACTACATCAAACCAGCATGACATCCCCAACCCTGACCAGAGCTATTCTCTCCGTGTCAACTACTCTCACCGACTGACCCAGTCCAGTACTGATTAAAGACTGTGGTTCGTCAGAGGGCAGCTGAAGGCTTGGTTCTTCCTTACCGTGGTCTGCCAACCRTGACCTCTAGACTGCCCCAGATGGATTGGACACAAGATGGGAAACCGCCTGAAGCCTGCTGGCTGTAACTAAAGATGCTTTTGCTGCTGGGGAAGACATTTCCTTCTGTCAAACTATTTTTTTCTCACACTTCAGTGCTGTTGTGTTTTTTTTAAATTTAATTGACGAGGACTGTACTGGACTTACGGTACCTGCTTTTTCAGCATCAAAATAAATAAATAAATCATAAATCCTCACATTCACCATCAATCTATTCTTCACACCCTGGGATCAAATCGCTTTCAAATTGAACATTTTGCTGGAATCAAAACTTGGTGCCCGAATCTTCATCTTGAAGCATGGACATATTCAGAACATTGTGATTGGCTGTAATTGGCTACGTACTGTAAGCTACTCTACACAGCACGGGCTCCTTATAACAATGTATCTCCCGGGTGGCGCAGTGGTCTAGGGCACTGCATCGCAGTGCTAGCTGCGCCACCAGAGTCTCTGGGTTCGCGCCCAGGCTGGGCTGGGTTCGCGCCCAGGCTCTGTCGCAGCCGGCCGCAACCGGGAGATCCGTGGGGCGACGCACAATTGGCATTGCGTCGTCCGGGTTAGGGAGGGTTTGGCCGGTAGGGAGGGTTTGGCCGGTAGGGATATCCTTGTCTCAGTATGTAAAAATGTAATAAAATGTATGCACTCTACTGTAAGTCGCTCTGGATAAGAGCGTCTGCTAAATGACTAAAATGTAAAAATTGTAAATGTAAAATGTCTGTAAACATTTCTCCTACAGGGGAACAAATGGGGATCAACAGGTCATAATCAGGATAAAAGGGTGTTTTAAAGTTCTTCACCCAATCATGTTTATTTGTCACGGTGCGCCGAATCCACCAGTGATGCCTTAACTTACAGGCTCTAACCCAATGGTGCGGAAAAAAGGTATGTGTGGTGTGTGTAGGACGTAAAGAAATACAACAGTAAAAAGACATTTGAAAAAAGAGTAGCGAGGCTATTAACCAGACCACCGGTTCGTCAAGGCTGGATTGAGGTGTCAAATGTAACATGTAGATAATCAACACACCTACTGTATGGAAGATAGATCGCCCTGTATGAAATAATTCATATAAGTAAAGTTACAGACCTTAAATGCTGTTAACACAGTCTGGTCTTAGTAATACAGCCCAGCTAGTAATATTTAAGAGGAGAGAAGACCAGAGAGAACTGAAAGACAGAGACAGAGAGAACAGAGCACAGAGAGAGAGAGAGAGAGAGAAAGAGACAGAGCAAACAGAGAGAGAGCCAGAGACCCGAGAGACCAGAGAGAGACTGAAGAAGAGAAGAGCAACAAGAGAGAGGAGAGAAGAGAGACAGAGACCGAGAGACAGAGAGAAGACCTGGAGAGAGAGAGCAACAGAGAAGAGAAGAGACAGCAAGAGCAGTTAGAGGTTAATGGGTTACTGAGCCTTGAAGGAGCAGCCCCAGCTACACCACCACCAGCCCAGAACACAGAGATTCTACAGGTCCATGATCAGCCAGTGCAAGGACCCAGCTGAAGAAACTCTGTTCGCAGGAGCTGACAGAGGCCTATACCACAAGCGCTGGAGGAGGTAAAGGCCCACCAAGTGAAGGAAGAGAGCTGGTGCAGGGTAAAGGAAGGAGATGGCAAAGGAGTTTGTCTGGTCATCAAGAGAGGTGCTTACAGCACAGAGAACAGACTGTAAAGAGACTCCAGAGAGCAGCTGCAGCCCCTTCAACCATCACTGACCCCACATTTATCTCACAACCCCCCCCCCCCCCCCCAAACCGACAACACTTTACCCACCCCCAAGTTCGAACAAGGAGGCTCACTTGGGAACACCTGAAATACAGAGAGAAGCGTCTCCATGCCCCGCCCCCCGCCTGACACACCCTTCCATGGTACGAGGGCCCTGTGTACCCCAAGCCCCAGACACCCCTTCCAATTCCCCACAGGGCTCAACAGCAGGACAGCGCAGCCTACGCAGAGGTTCGTCAGAGGACCATGGAGAACCCCTGTAGGTAATAAAGTGAGATTAAAAACAGCTTCCCCCTCCAATAACATCTGGCCACTTTAACGACCACACTGGAGTTTCAACAAAATCTGAAGATTGTTTGACGTCATCCATTCTGCAGGGACGTGGTGGGTAAAGGCTTGACGTTTGTCCACTCACTGTCCAACCAGCCTACAGAGAGGTCATTATGATGTCCTGTCCCACAGGTTCCTACAGAGAGGTCATTAATGATGTCACTGTCCAGGCCCTACAAAGAGAGGTGTCATTTATGAATGTCATGTCCCACAGCTACAGAGAGGTCATTTGATGTCAACTGTCCCCCAAAGGCTAACAGAGAGGTCATTATGATGTCACTGTCCCACAGGCTACAGAGAGGTCATTTATGAATGTCACTGTCCCCCCAGGCTACAGAGAGGTTCATTATGATGTCACTGTCCCCCACAGGCTACAGGGAGGGTCATTATGATGTCCACTGTCCCCCAAAGGCTACAGAGAGGTCATTAAATGAATGTCACTGTCCCCCCCAGGCTACAGAGAGGTCCAATTAATGAATGTCACTGTCCCCCAGGCCTACAGAGAAGGTCCATTATGATTCACTGTCCCCCCAGGCTACAGAGAGGTCCATTATGATTGTCACTGTCCCCCAGGCTACAAGAGAGGTCCATTTATGAAATGTCCTGTCCCCAGGCTACAGAGAGGTTCCCATTAATGATGTCACTGTCCCCAGGCTACAGAGAAGGTTCATTATGATTGTCATTGGTCCCCCAGGCTACAGAGAGGTCAAAATTATGATGTTCAACATGTCCCCACAGGCTACAGAGGAGGTTCCAAGTATGATGTCACTGTCCCCAGGCTACAAGAGAAGGTCATTATGATGTTCACTGTCCCCAGGCCCTACAGAGAGGTCATGTATGATGGTCACTGTGTCCCACGGCGCTCAGAGAGTGTCATTATGATGTCACTGGTCCCCAGGCTACAGAGAGGTCCATCATGCATGTCACTTGGTCCCCCAGGCCTAAGAGAGGTCATATGATGTCCCATCTGTCCCACAGGCTTACAAGAGGAGGTCATATATGAAATGTCACTGTCCCCACAGGCTACAGAGAGGTTCATTATGATGTCACTGTCCACCAGGCTCAGAGAGGTCATTATGATGTCATTGTCCCACAGGCTACAGAAGAAGGTTCATTATGAATGTCACTGTCCCACAGGCTCAGAGAGTGTCATTAATGAGTGTTCAATGTCCCCTGCCAGGCTACAGAGAGGGTCATTATGATGTACTGTCCCCACAGGCCTACAGAGAGGTTCATTTATGAATGTCCACTGTCCCACAGGCTAAGAGAGGTCATTATGATGTCACGTCCACAGGCTGACAGAAGAAGGTCATTATGATGTCACTGCTCCCATCAGGCTATCAGAGAGGTCATTAATGATGGTCCACTGTCCCACAGGCTACAAGAGAGGTCAATTATGATGTCACTGTCCATCAGGCTAACAGAGAGGTCCATATGATGTTTCACTGTCCCACAGGCTACACGAGAGGTCATTTATGGATGTTCACTGGTCCTACAGGCTAACAGAGAGGTCATTATGAATGTCACTTGTCCACGGCTACAGAGAGGTCATTATAGCATGGTCACTGTTCCCCAAGGCTACAGAGAGGTCATTTGATGTACTGTCCCCCGGCTACGAGGGTTTCATTATGATGTCACTTGTCCCCACAGGCTACAGAGAGGTCATTAATGATGTCACTGTCCCCCAGGCCTACAGGAGAGGTCAATTATGATGTCACTGTCCCCACAGGCTACAGAGAGGTCATTAATGATGTCACGGTCCCCCAGGCTACAGAGAGGTCATTATGATGTCCAACTGTTCCCCACATGGGTACAGAGAAGGTCATTATGATGTCACTGTCCCCAAAGGCCTACATAGAGGATCATTAATGATGTCACTGATCCGCACAGGTTTTTACAGAGATGTCCTTATGATGTCACTGTCTCCCAGGCCTACAGAGAGGCATATGATGTCACTGCCCCAACAGGCCTTTTAACAGAGAGGTCAATTATGATGTTACTGTCCCCAGGCTACAGAGAGGTAATTGGTTGACATCACAAGAAAACACAAGCTCTGTCATAGACAGCAGAGACTCCTGGAGGATTGATCAAATTTGGTAAAAATCACGAACTATTACAAAATCGATGTCCCCTCCAACAAATGGGTAAATATCATCATTTGGTTAAACTGAGAAAAAGAACTTTGTACTGGTACAGAAAATATTTGTTTCCTTTGTGGCAAATATATATCGCCCCTGCCCCCTCGCGAAGTTCCCCTATTACTCAAGAGGAGATCTTCCCCACCCTTGAAGGAAGAGAACGTGCCATTTCCAGGCACCAGGGAAGTGTGGGCCTCATCTGTGGGGATTCAACCAAATGCGGCGCCACAGGAAAACACTACCTGATCTAACGAAGCACACGAAGGGGACCAGCTTTAAATTACAGGCCCATACAAACTGTTTCTAACTGTCTTGACATTCTCCCGCCACATAGAAACCAACAGTGACAGCACAAGTCCAACAAACAACGGAAGGGAATCTGTTGCAGCTCCTTGTAGAGCTGGGGTCCTGTACTTTGTCCAATGGTAGGGTTACTGAAGGGGACTCTTTTGGGAGATTCGTCCCGCTACTTGCTCACCTTTCTTCGCCGACAGTAACAAGTAGACTCTATGGTTTACCAGACATTGACCCTTTCCCTCCTTCAGCTGCATCTCACTGTTTCAGCCACTAACACTCTGTCTGATCAAACCAGCCAAATTTAACGTTGTTCCTCAAAAGGAGAATAGAACCGGTGGAAACAACAGACATTCAACAGCCCAGGTAAGCTGTACCACATCAAGAAACATTCGATTACAGAATGGGCCCCAAAACAACACAGAAAATAACCCAGATAAGCAACCTGGAAACCAAAAATTCCAAACACTCTTAGAGATACACTTTCTGGATAGCCACATTCCCCTCCACAGTTAAAGAAGGCATCATCTAGCCAGTACAAAAAGTTACTATATAATGTCAGCGCAAACGGCAATAGAAGCACATGTTGACATTTTGATTATATATTATTATTTTTTAACAGACCAACAGAATGAACAACTGGTTTTGATGCCAGATTGTAAAAATTATAAAGGAAAAAACTTGAACACTAA
>NW_019945323.1:0-2281 GCF_002910315.2 Salvelinus sp. IW2-2015
AGGGCAGTTAAAAAGCCACGTTATAAAGCTGGATGGATCACTAGCAGCAACGAGCACGTTATGAAGCTGGATGATCAAGGCAGCAACGGCCACGTTATAGAGCTGGATGGATCACTAGGCAGCAACGAGCCACGTTATAAAGCTGGATGGATCACTAGGCAGCAACGAGCCACGTTATAGAGCTGGATGGATCACTAGGCAGCAACGACCACGTTATAAAGCTGGATGGATCACTAGGCAGCAACGAGCCCGTTATAGAGCTGGATGATCCACAGGCAGCAAACGAGCCACGTTATAGAGCTGGATGGATCACTAGGCAGCAACGAGCCACTTATAGAGCTGATGGATCACTAGCAGCAACGAAGCCACGTTATAAAGCTGGATGGATCACTAGGCAGCAACGAGCCACGTTATAGAGCTGGATGGATCACTAGGCAGCAACGAGCCACGTTATAAAGCTGGATGGATCACTAGGCAGCAACGAGCCACGTTATTAAGCTGGGATGGCATCACCAGGCCAAGTTAACAGAAGAACGAGCCACGTTATAAAGCTGGATGGATCACTAGGCAGCAACGAGCCACGTTATAAAGCTGGATGGATCACCAGGCAGCAATGAGCCACGTTATAAAGCTGGATGGATCACCAGTCAGCAACGAGCCACGTTATAGACCTGGATGGATCACTAGGCAGCAACGAGCCACGTTATAGACCTGGATGGATCACTAGGCAGCAACGAGCTGGATTCATGCTGTAAAAATGACAGATTAGGTAACACTATATTTTAACGGTCGGTAATAAACCATTTATTAAATCATAACTCMCACATTTATAAACCATTTACTCGTCATTAAAGTATTTTTTCATTAAAGTATTTTTGCAGTTCCTAATCTAAAATGAGCGCTATTTAACACTGACCTAACTAACCCTAAGTGGTGCGCATAAAAATAAGAACTTTAAAATAAAGTGTAACCTAAGACAATAACATATGACTACAGAGTCACAATGACAGACATGCAGGAAAGTAAAGTTGTTTTATTAAACTCATGCACATCACGCTATTGCAAATACTTACATGTAGTCTGTAAACTCTAGTATAACTTTCAATTTCTTTACAAAATAGAATTTGAACATCTTTAGGATCGGACCCTTTAAAAAAAAAATCTAACTGCCTGTAGCTCAGGACCTGAAGCAAGGATATGCATATTCTTGATACCATTTGAAAGGAAACACTTTGAAGTTTGTGGAAATGTGAAATTAATGTAGGAGAATATAAGACATTAGATCTGGTAAAAGATAATACAAACAAAAAACAAGTGCTTTCTATGTGTTTTTCCTTCATCATCTGAATGTCATACATGATGGATAATTAGCTTCCCTACAGAAAATACCCGAACCTTCGCACATCTAGATAGCTGGGTGGGTGTGGAGCCAGAGACAACAAGGGATCAAACTTACTGTCCTGGGAAATGTTCTTGTTACTTACAAACCTCATGCTAATTAGCGCACGTTAGTTCAACCGTCCCGCGGGGGGGCGGACACCGATCCTGTAGAGGTTGTTAAACAAAAAATAATAATATTCAAATAGAACCATGTTGAGAACACGGTGTGTGCCACTGGCTTGGTATCACGACTGATTCTTTAATCGTTCTTTTTCAGGAGGAAATCAAAACCCGTTGGAATATTAAATATGACAAACAATTTTCTTTTAATAACAAAATGTTTGAATAAATTATACAAATAATTCAGTATGATATGATTCAGTAAGAAACACCGATCAATTGTATAGATATTCTGACATTCCCTGTGTTGGTTGTATAAACTACAGTACTTTACCAAACTATACTCAGTCTGTACTCTTCAGTAACTCTTTAAGTAGTCTAATAAAACTGGTGATAAAATTATTTGATGCGAATTATTTTCAGATGACCAAAATGACTGGATTCCTGTGTTGTTCAGGAAGTACGAGAATTATGCTGATTAAAAACACATGCATTCTGAGACTTTAATCAGTTTGATCATGAAACATCTAAATATATGAACACTAGATGTTACTTATGTGACAGAAAAAAAATAAAACGCAAAGTTTTTTTTATTACGCTTAGAAAAATACCGATACCGTAAATGTGGGGGGGTAAATCTTTTTTTTTTTATGTACCAATTGATTTTAGCCAAAGTTACGACTCAAATAAATCCAAAACAAAAAAAGCCAACAATAACTGATTAAAGTGAAAGTGATTGAAACCCTCATTTAAATAATTAATGGTGGCATGTTGAACTGAA
>NW_019945323.1:2781-24153 GCF_002910315.2 Salvelinus sp. IW2-2015
TGCACTATATAGGGAATAGGGCCCTGGTCTAAAGTAGTGCACTATATAGGGAATAGGGTCCTGGTCTAAAGTAGTGCACTATATAGGGAATAGGGTGCCATTTGGGATGGGCTGAGGTTAAGTGTATTATTGATAGGCCCACACAGACTCACCCACCCATCCTAGTAGAATAGCAGCTCAAGCTGCAGGTTGGATGATGTGACCAATATCACTTGAGTATCAACTTTTATTTTGTGTCGAAGAATGTATATTTACACAAACACACACACAGTGAACAAATCAAAAAAAAGTATTGGGACAGTCACACATTTGTTGTTTTGGCTCGAACTCCAGCACTCTGGACTTGAAAAGAAACAACGACTGAGGTCAAAGTGCAGACTGTCGGCTTTAATTTGAGGGTATTTTCATTTAATTCAGGTGAACAGAAATTACTTCCCTTTTTTGGACGTGGTCCCCTAAAAACAGGGGACTAAAAGTATTGGGACAATATCTCTTAAATGTGTATTAAAGTAGTCAAAAGTGTAGTATTTGGTCCCTTATTCCTAGCAGGCAACGACTACATCAAGCTGGTGACTCTACACACTTGTTGGATGCATCTGCGGTTTGTTGAGAGGTTTAGCATGGCTTGGGGGTGTATTTGTGCCTCTACATTTCTCATTCAAAACTCAAATCAGAATGATCCTAAAACACGGTAGCATCCACATGAATGTATTAGTATTTAGAAAGAYATTCTATTCTTATTTACAATAAAWGTGACCTCCAAAATGACACAATACATTATTTAYCATTCATTTCTATTGTGTACAAAATCATCTGAAACACAASCCAAAACAAACAGCAAATKCAGCCAACGAGTGTGTGTAGTCACAAGCTTGATGTAGTCAGAATCTGCTATCAATATGAGACCAAATACTAAAGTTGACTACTTTAATACTCAGTAAATGTTCCCAATACTTTTGGTCCCCTAAAATGGGGGGGATTATGTACAAAAAGTGCTGTAATTTCTAAACGATTCACCCGTTATGGATGAAAACACCCTCAAATTAAAGCTGACAGTCTGCACTTCGACCCCATAGTCATATAATTTCAAATCKAAAGTGTTGGAGTACAGAACCAAACAACAAAAAGTGTTCCAATACTTTGGAGCTCACTGTATATCCAAAACACATACTGTGGGGTGACTTGAGACGGCTTTCTTATTTTTTACACATTCTAGCGATAAACATCACATTTGGAAAGCGTGAAAAAGGGAATTGTTGTTGTGTCCTTCAGATGATGATCGATGCGAGGCCTTGTGATGTAAACACACAGTTACTGAGTGATGTCACTGTGTGATTGTGTGAATAACATGGATGTAGTTCAAGGTGTCCCGCTGGCTGGCTGGCCTGATTTTAACCTCATCATTCCTCCACCTCCTCCTTCCTGGTGTCTCCTGTACAGTCCAGTCCAGTGCTTAGGTGGTGGTGTCACAGGATAGGGTTTAGATCAGGGTGCGTTGAAAATGACATKTACTGACACAGTGAAATAGGATGAATAGCTGCTTTGCAAAGCCAGTAAACTCTGTATGATCCTGGTTCCACACTGAATCAGGGAGCTTAATGGTGATGCCAGCATTATGTCTGTTTTAACCAGACATCACACACACACACACACACAACGGTAAACCCTTAAACTTTCCTTCTTTCGTCATGTTGATCGTCTCCCTGATTCACATTGATCCAGTCTCAAAACACAACACCCAGGTTAACCTCTGACCTTTCAACCTCTTTATAAACCACACTGGACTGGTAGTGAACATCACTGTGCTTAGTGGTAGGATAACAAATAAYGCCAAACCAACCAGTCCGACATGTTTATAGCTTTCTGCTCCAGATTCAGCCTGGAGGTGAGAGACGGGGAACTCCATGTCACAGACAGGTAAGGCAGCAGATTCATCCTCAGGTGAGTTTGGAGTAGTGATCTGTGGTACAGAGGTCTTTCTGGCTGGCTGGGAATACAACCATTAACATACTGGTATGGGACTAGAACCCATAAAGTACAGAGAACAGTCTGGGGACTAGAACCCAAAACATACTGTGTGCTTGGGCCTGGGGACTAGAACCCATAAAGTACAGAGGGCCTAGAACCATAGACACACGGGCAGGGTCTGGACCTTAGAACCACTACGACACGGGCAGGTCTGCGGACTAAACCACTAGAGCATGGGCAGGGGACTAGAACATAGACATGGGCAGGACTAGAAACCATAGGACATGGGCAGGCGACTAGAACCATAGACATGGGCACGGGACTAGAACCATAGACATGGTCAGACCGGACTAGAACCATAGACATGGGCAGGGACTTAGACCAAATAGACTATGTGCAGGGACTAGAACCATAGACATTGGCAGGGACTAGGAACCATAGGACTGGGCAGGACTAGAACCATAGAACGATGGGCAGGGGACTAGAACCATAGGACACTGCCGGCAGGCGAACTAGAACCATAGACATGGGCAGACTAAGAAACCATAAACATGGGCAGGGACTAGAACCACTCTAGACGATGGCGGGACCTAGAACCATGTAGAACATAGGGCCAGGGACTAGAACCATAGACAATGGGCAGCGCACTAGAACCATAGACATGGGCCATGGGACTAAAAAAACCATAGACATGGGCAGGGATAGCGGACTAGAACCATAGGCATGGGCAGGGATGCCGGACTAGACCCAGACATGGGCAGGGTTCTGGGACTAGAAACCATAGACACATAGCAGGTCTGCGGACTAGAACCATAGACACATGGGGCAGGGTCCTTGGGACTAGAAACCATAGACATGGGCAGGCCGTCTGGGACTAGAACCATAGACACATGGGCAGGGTCTGGCGACTAGAACCATGCACAATGCGGCAGGGTTCTGGGACTAGCAACCATAGACACATGCGCAGCGGTCTCGGACTAGAACCATAGACATGGGCAGGGTCTGTGGGACCTAGAACCATAGACATGGGCGGGTCTTGGACTAGGAACCATACAACCCATGGGCAGGGTCTGGGACTAGAACCATAGACACATGGCTCAGGGTCAGCTTGACTTAAACCATAGACATGGAGCAGGCGTCTGGGACTAGAACCATAGACACACGGGCAGCGGTCTGGTACATAGCAAACCCATAGGACCACATGGGCAGGGCATGGGACTGAAAACCAGACATACGGCTAACCATGACGCCACTACATTTAACACTTAACACCACTTTGGATTTAGTTGTATAAAATACACAAATGCTGTTTATTTTTTTAGACCGATTTGTCAACTTGCACAAAACAAATGTCTGTCCTTCACATCGGAGTGCTGCTGCAGGCTCTTTGCGTGTCTTGACCAATCAGATTCACGGAAACCGCAGCAAGTGCAGGCCAGGCACAAAGCTCAAGGTGTGCTTTCCACGTTCCTCCAGTATTTATTTAGCAAGCATGACAACACATCACTCTCGACAGACACAAATGTAGCAGCCTATACACCTAAACATRTCAGCKATCTCAGTCTGRTCAMCTGTTGGTTAMTGACAGCTGCAGTCTAGCCTCTACCGYGCCCAGTCCCTCTGGCCAGGGTAAATTAAGCAGTAACGTCCTGTATTTATAGCTCATTTTGTTTCTGAGAAAATGTGAATGGGATCAAATTTGGTTTTACATTCAAACTCGGGCTGACTAGGCTACCTAGACTGGAATGAATCAATAACCACAATAGCTGACAAGACTGAGGTACATTTTCATTAGGCCTACGGTTGCATAGGGAAAGACCACACGATGCAAACCTGCATTATAGCAAGCTCAGCCCTATGAGTTTTATTGTCCAATCATGTTGCTTTCTCTGTGTATACAGTAGGACCCCCCCCCCCTCTTCTTTAAAATATAATTCTTACGAACAACTACAAGGTTGCTACAGTTTGACATATTTTCATATACCCAAGGCCAGGAGGTTTTTTGTTTTTAACCCATTTGACCCGATGTAAAAACTCTGGTCCCATCATAGCCCATATTAAACTTTTTTTATTTATTTTTTTACAACAGATTAATCACGTCATACCGTATAAGGTTCGGAGTTTGCCCTGGGTAGGTTACCATCTGCACATGGGCCAAGAACCCAGAGTTAGCAGGCTAGAGTTTAGAGACAAACAGACTACTGGTCCAGTCCACTACAGCCTTTAACACGTGATCAACTGAAGGGGTTTGGTTTTGTGCCCATAATGTCTTGTTGTGGCTAAAACCCAGAGGCCAAATAAACTGTGTTCCGAGGCAACATATCTCCAAAGTTAACAAAACTAATCTAGTATCACATCCAAATAACAACTTCTGTAGTGTTGTTTTAAACATGATGAATATTTTGTCCATAGTTATTATTATTATTATTTTTTACAATACATAGATAAAAGACGGAATAGTTCAGCAGAGATACATGTCGGTATAAACCCAGTTACCTACACACACCAGATGGGTTTCAATAACTTAGTTGTTTAGAATTGGCTTCTGTTTAGTTTCAATAGGCACTTTAACAACCCCTCGTCTCTCATGAAGGCCGGACGTTCCCAAAACAGCACCCTATTTCCTATATAGTGCAGTACCTTTGCCCAGGGCAACATACAGGGATAGGGTTCGACCATTAGGGAYGTAACAAATAATCACGTTGATGATTTTTTGGCTTCAATATTAAACCCATATTTGTAATAGCACGTGAACAACCCCAACATGGTAAACCAACCACACAGGAAGTCAACTCCTCTAAAAACAACCTGGAGCCCAAAGAAAATAAGGTTTGGTACCCATCAGAAAAACTAAAACAAAGCCTAGTTTAGGCCACTTTAATGATAATAATACAATGACCAATATTCCCATCATCCAACTGATTAAGAACAGAAAACAATAACTGCTGATATAGTATTTAATCTATGGTAGAAATGACTAATTGTATTCATCTTTCCTCTCGCTCTCTCTCTCTCTATATATATATATATATATACAGTTTGACTTTGTACAGTTTAAAGCAGAGGGCCTTTATGTGGGGGAACTACTAGACCAGACGGGAGGTAATCAATTAATTAATTAATACATCTATCAATCAAGGAGACAAAGGGGTAGCAGCCCTGGTGGATCGATCAGGGGGCTATAAGGGCGGGAGGTTGGGGTGTTGAGGGAGGCCAAGGTGGGCAGGAGGAGTGGAGGCCAGGGCAGGCCAGGTAGACAGGTAGAGGTGGTACAGGAGGTGTGGTTATATAGGGTCGCTGCCTCCTCAGTTCGAGGTGCTCTTCGAGTTGTGGTAAAGTATCACTGCTGTCACTGCTACCATCACTGCTACCACTGGTATCCAGGGGCTCCAACCAATCTGCAAGGAGAGACAGCGAGAGAGAGAGACAGAGAGAGAGAGAGATACAGAGAGAGAGACACAGAGAGCGAGAAAGAGAGAGAGAAAGAGAGACACAGAGAGAGAGAGAGAAAGAGAGAGAGACAGAGAAGGAGAGAGAGAGAGAGAGACAGAGAGAGAGCAAGAAAGAGAGAGCAAGAAAGAGAGAGACAGACAGAGAGAAAGTTAGAGTTGAAGTCCAGGCCATCAGCTAGCCTACACTGGTCAGGTGGAGGAAAGTGAGAGATTGAGAGAAGCATGCAAGAGAAAGATTCCCTGGGAGTGAGCCAGTTGAGATACCTCACGGGAGAAAAAGATGGAAAATGGAAAACAAGCAGGACCTTCCTGTTCTGAGTAAACAATGACAAAAATACATGTTCATTAACATAAAAAGGAAGAAGAAAACATTTTAAGCTGCAAAAGCGCGACGGGCATAGAGCGCGACGGGCATAGAGCGCGACGGGCATAGAGCGCGACGGGCATAGAGCGCGACGGGCATAGAGCGCGACGGGCATAGAGCACGACGGGCATAGAGCACGACGGGCATAAAGCTCGACGGGCATAGAGCACGATGGTCATAAAGCACATTAAGTATGTTGGTCATAAAGTATGATGGTCAAAGTATGATGGTCATAAAGCAATAATGAGAAAACTAGTTAAAAAAATAAGTAAAAGGTGAAACAATCCCCCAGAATAAGCCTTGGTGAGTTAGTGATCCCAGCAAGACAGACGGCAGGCTTCGATGACTGTATTCGTCGAACACTGTTTCCCAACATCAGGTGTGCTCGTCCGGGGCCACAACGAAAATGTGTAGTGTTGGGGGTACTGGAAGACCGGAGCTGGGAAACAGTGCAGTAGGAGACTGACTGTATCGAGACCAAGGGTAGGTCATCCTGATCCTGGCGTGCCGTATCCACTTCATGTTTTTGAATTAACCAACATGGAAGACCAGGTGTGTTTAAATTTAGTCGATCGCTGAACTGATCAGCTTAGCTCAGTTGGTCAGATGTGGTGCCTGGTTGGAACAAAACCCTGCAGTATTGGCAGCACTCCAGGAACAGGGTTGTCTTTCCCCCTGGTCTATACTGATAATATTATTTCGATAGGTTTGTTTAGCGCAGGGCCATTCAACTCAGGTCCTGGAGTGCCAAAACACTTTTAATTTGTATCTTCCTGTTCCATCAGACTGGTTCAGACCTGGTTCAGACCTGGTTCAGACCTGGGACAATAGGGCTGCGTTTACACAGGCAGACCAATTCTGATCTTTGGACTACTAATATCAGTTATTAAGCTGTCTGTGTAAACGCAGACCAGGTGAGTGTGGGACTACCAGATAGAAAACAAAACCCAGAAGTGTTTCAGGATTTCGGTCCTCCAGAACCAGAATTGATTAGCCCAAGGTTTAGTATTTAGTTCTCCCCAGTGTTAGTTCTCCCCAGTGTTAGTGTTTAGTGTTAGTTACTGCAGTGTTTAAGTGTTAGTTTCTCCCAGTGTTAGTGTTGTTTCTAGTGTTAGTTTATCTCCAGTGTTTAGTGTTTCCCCCAGTGTTAGTTCTCCCAGTGTTAGTTTTCCCCAGTGTTTTTTTTCCCCAGTGTTAGTTTCTCCCAGTGGTTTTAGTGTTAGTTCTCCCCAGTGTTAGTGTTTAGTGTTAGTTCTCCCCAGTGTTAGTGTTAGTTCTCCCCAGTGTTAGTGTTAGTTCTCCCCAGTGTTAGTGTTCAGTGTTAGTTTCTCCCCAGTGTTAGTGTTCAGTGTTAGTTCTCCCCAGTGTTAGTTCTCCCAGTGTTAGTTCTCCCCAGTGTTAGTTTGTTTAGTGGTTTAGTGTTCTCCCAGTGTTAGTGTTTAGTGTTAGTTTTCTCCCCAGTGTTAGTGGTTTAGTGTTAGTTCTCCCAGTGTTAGTGTTTAGTGTTAGTTCTCCCCAGTGTTAGTTCTCCCCAGTGTTGTGTTTAGTTTGTTTAGTGTTAGTTTTCCCCAGTGTTAGTTCTCCCAGTGTTTAGTTCTCCCGTGTTAAGTTCTCCCAGTGGTTAGTTCTCCCCAGTGTTAGTTTCTCCCAGTGGTTAGTTCTCCCCAGTGTTAGTTCTCCCAGTGTTAGTTCTCCGCCAGTGTTAGTTCTCCCAGTGTTAGTGTTTAAGTGTTAGTTCTCCCCAGTGTTAGTTCTCCCCAGTGTTAGTTTCCCAGTGTTAGTGTTTTAGTGTTAGTTCTCCCCCAGTGTTGGTGCAGCTGCAGGAGGAGTGGTTCAACTGAATGATAGCCATGCACTGTAGAGTTAGAGAGGATGATGAAGACAACAGATGAGAGACGACACCAACTCAACAGAAGTCGGGTGTACCTTTCTACCACAACTGGCTGAAGCACCAATACAGCAAGGCCAGGATAAGGCGATGAAAATGGCTTGGACAGGCTGCATATGGATGGCTAAAGGAGGGAGGGATCAATCAGAGAGAATAATCAAATAGAATAATAAATTGTTATAAACTCATCAAAACTAAATCAATAATGGGAAAAATTATCTAATTGAATAAATAAACAGAAAACTGAAGAGGTGCAGTTGGATTAACTTTAAAAATCAACAGAAGAGGAGGATGGAGGGAAGGGGGGGATAGGGCGAGGAGAATAGGGAGGGGGGGCAGAAGGAGCAGGATAATAGGGAGAAGACAGGAGGATGTGGGGCAATAGGAATAGGGAGGAGATGGAGGTAGGCCGAAGGATATTAGGGCAGAAGGACGCAGGATAATAGGGCGAAGACAGGAGGATGTAGGGCAATAGGAGGAGTGGAGGATAGAGCAGGAGGAGGAAATAGGGCAGAGGAGGAAATAGGGCAGGAGGATGCAGTAGGAAATAGGGCAGAAGGTCAGGAGGATTAGGGCAGAAGGGGGATAGGGCCAGAGGACGCAGGATATAGGGCAGAAGGCAGAGGATGTTGGGCAATAGGAGAATAGGCGGAGGAGGATTAGGGCCGAAGGATATAAGGGCACGAGGATGAGGAGAAATAGGGCACGAGGATGCAGGAGGAAATAGGGCAGGAGGAGTGGAGGATAAGGCAGGAGGATATTAGGGCAGAAGGAGGATAGGGCAGGGGAGGAAAGGGCAGAAAGCAGGAGGAGGATCGGGCAGGAGTGGCGGATAGGGCAGGAGGAGTTGGCAAGGATAGGGCAGAAGGAGGATAGGGCAGAACGTAGTAAGGATGATAGGGTCAGAGCGAGGACACGGTGTTGCCAGTTAGGAGCGATATGGGCTGAGAAGGTAAGGGATACTGGTGCAAGTACTTACGCGAGATGGTAATGATAGGGTGTAGAAGGAGGAAAGGGCAGAAAAGCAGGAGGCTGATTAGGGCGCGTGAAGGAGTGGGGATGGTGCAGTCAGGATGGTGCGTGAGACTAGGGATAGGGAAGATGGACGATAGTGTGAGTTGAGACCCTCATGCTCCGGCAAGGACAAGGCTGAGGACTAATCAATGGCAAGACACGAGAGGAGGATGAATGGGCAAGGAGGAGGATGGGGGCAGGGGACGAATCATCTAGAAGCCTGACCACAGGTATAGCTACATGTCACAATACAATCTAGAAGCTTGAACACATAGGTATAGACTACATTGTCACGATACATCTAGAAGCTGAACACAGGTATAGCATACACCGTTGGAAGTCGGAAGTTTACATACACTTGTCCTTTTGGAGTCATTAAAACTCATTTTTCAAGCCTAATTCTGCCTATCATAGTCCTCCTCTCGTTCTCATAAGTATAATAAAGAAGGATAAGATAAGCGTCATACCTCACGTGTGAGTCGGAAGTAATAGCACTCCACAAACTTTCTTGTTAACAAACTATAGTTTTGGCAAAGATCGTTCGGAACATTACTTTTGTGCATGATGTCGGTATTGTACGAACCTTCTGTTGGTGCCCGTATAATTATAGAAGTCTGTGGAGTTGAGTCCTGATCCGTAGAGACCCGCATGAGATATGTACAGGTGAAGGAGAAGGATGTTTAACAAGCATTGGGTCTCTAGCCTGAGGTTTTTGTGATAAATCTTGGTTTTCGCGAACAATTTGTCGTTTATCAGACAGATTAATCATTTCACCTATATTATTTACATATGTATCTACAATTCGCAGTGGTCAGACAGTTGACATTACACTAAGTTTTGACTGTGCCCTTTGAAAAAATCAGCTTGGAAAAGGATCGCATATATATACGAATAAAAAACTTTTGCCAATACTTCACACATATACTACTAAACTGTCCCGTGCTGTCATCATGAAAAACGAAAAAGATAATCAGCAGCAATCCACTACGAGTTCTCATGGCTCTTTGAGAACGCCTTACCTGATTAGGCTCATTTGACAGATACCACTTACACACCTATCTATTTGCTGTACTAATGCTAACATAATTAAGGCTATTCTATCACCTTACCTGTAACTTAGTGAAACTCTTCTAAGAATTTGCTCTCAGTACTCCTTATTGGGAGTCAATTTTGGTCAGCACGGCCGTGGGGTTAGGTGTTACCTCTTCACCTATTGAAACTCTTCTATAGACCTATCAGCACCGCAAACCTCTCGTGTTTAGTTAGCTATTAATTGTAATAATAAGATGCTCACCTGATGCGAAGTACGTGCCTCTATATGCCTTCCTTTTCTGGCCTTCCAGTTTTGATGTCCCAGTGTTCCTTTACCCTTCTTGACTATTCTGCCTTATGGCTTTCTTTTATCACCTTATTCAAGGCCCTTAGTTTATCCGATCCAACTCAAAGGTCCGAAGTGAGGAGTTGTGGGCTTCATGCTCGTAGATTCAAGGCTAACCCTTAGAGCTGGATGGTCTCTGCTGACCTGCATGGCTCTACCCGCTCGTACTCATCAGTGTCTTCTCATACTTTCGTCTCCCTGACCTCTTCCTTGCCCTCCCAGCTTCGAAAACCTTAACTCTGCAGTGGCCCGTCTTCTTTGCTTGACATCAACTGGGACAACTAAAACCTTGCTTTAGTCTCCATATTCCTCAAAGACCTAATCGCACAGTCTTTCTACACGACGGAATCTCGTACCCTAACAGCGACTAGTTGCAAGCTTAGCTAATTCACCTTATTAGTGAATTTATCATCTAGTTTCAACAGAAATGCCAATTCAGACTCCACTAAGGTGCTCTGAGATGCTCTCCTGCCTCATACTGCTTTTTTACTTCGGAATCAAAAAATTGTAGACCTCAAAGTCTGGTTCATCCTTGGGAGCATTCAAACAACTGCGAGGTACCAGCGTTCATCTGTTACATAATAATCCGATTCCTCCTGACCGTCCATGGCTTAACATAGTATGTCAAAGCCAGACTATACGGATTGCAACTGCACATACGGGACCAAGATCGTGCTTTTTGGAGAAACTGTTCCTCTGGTCTGCAATGAAACAAAAAATAGAACTGTTTGGCCATCATGACTCACTCGTGTTATGCTTGGAGGAAAAGGGGGAGTGCTTCAACCGTTTGAAGCACGGAGGTGGCACGCATCATGTTGTGGGGGTGCTTTGCTGCAGGAGGGAGGAAAATTTATGTGGATAGTATCGAAGCAACATCTGCTCAAGACACCAGCCTGCAGCGAGTTAACAGCTCTAGGTCCGCAAATGGTTCTTTCAAATGGCACAAATGTCCCCAAGCATACTTCAAAGTTGTGAAAAATGGCTTTTAAGGACAAGAAAGTCAAGGTTTGGATGTGCCATCAACAAGCTCCTTGACCTCAACCCTGGTAGACTATTTGTGGGGCAGAACTGAAAAAGACGTGTGCAGGAGCAGGAGGCCTACAAAACTGACTCATTCAAATCTTTACCACACAACAGCTCTGTCAGTGAGGAATGGGCCAAAATTCACGCCCGCCAATCTTATTGTGGGAACAGATTTGGTGGGAAGGCTGACCCCCGATAACGTTGACCCAAGTTAAACAATTAAAGGAATGCCTATCCAAATACTAATTGAGTGTATATAAACGTCTGACCATGGGAATCGTGAATGAAAGAAATACAAAGCTGAAATAAACATTCTCTCTACTTATTGATTTGACATTTCACATTCGTTAATATACTAAAAATAAAGTGGTGAATCCTAATGACCTAAACAAGGGGAATTTTTTACTAGGATTAAATGTTCCAGCGCAAATTGTGAAAAACTGAGATGAAACTCTATTTTGGCTAAGGTGTATGTAAACTTGTTCTGACTTCAACTGTACATAAACCCGGTCCTGTTTCTCCCCCGCCTACAAGAATACCATCCAACTACTCCTGAGGGGGTTGGGTCTCAACACTCACTCTCCTCTTCCTAAGCCAACCTAGTAAGCCTTTTTTTCTGTAAACACCCGATCACTTAACTTCCCATAAAAGACGATCCTGACCTGAGTGTATACACTGTCCTCTGTGTTTCCCTAAGATAACTTTATAAAAATACGACGTTCTCTCAATGCCACATGTAGAAGCTAACAGACAACAACAGTAAGAGTATGGTACAAGGGATGGACAGTGGAGAGAGAGAGAGAGAGTGGGGTTTATAACAACACAACTGGAACTTAAATGCTCGGTACAACGCGATTTATGAAAGCGGATCTCCTCTTAGGCCGGGATTTAACCAGATCTGCTCCATCAACGCTCCATTATAATATGTAATTTCTGTTTGGAGCCCACACATATGCAACTTTTCCTTCCTAGTCTACCTCCTACGTCGTTAGTTCCGCCTTTGTGCTCGCAACGCAGGAAACTTATATACTGAACACCTACAAAAAGGTTATATTAACACAGATATATTTGAAGCCTCACACCTCTTATCTTTTTCTTAAATATTACACTTGCTGTAAACTGGTGCATGTTTCGTCTTCCTCTTATTTACGATGCTGCCTTCACTTCAGATCTTCTGGGGTCTGAATTATGCTCGATCGATTAGTTATAGGTCCGCGTGTGGGTTGTCATTTGGAGGTTGACTCTTGTTTACTTCTCCGTTTTGTCCCCGCTGTCTTGATACTTTGGGGGTTGGTTTTGTCTTTGGATTTTTTGAGTTGTTATTTTTACTGATATGGCCGTCCTCCTGCACTAAGGCGCCACTGTCAACCCTCCAGCCCCTTCGCTCTGAGCCCCTTCCTTGCCTACGCCTTTTGTTGAGCCTATCTTACCTCTCTTCCCTCGTACTAGGACACGGCCGTGTGCCCTACCATAATCTCTGACGTTCTTAGTCTGGCTCTACGTTGCCTCTATAGTTAGGTCGTGACTCTTGCTAGACAAAGCGTGGTTCAGGGCTTAGTTACTCCCCTCACTTTTCCTGGGTAGTCGATACATGCTGTCATGTCCTTGTACGTCTAGCCGGTTAGTTAAGCGTACTTTTAGTCAGCTACCTGATCATGAAATCCATCCTCGATTGAAATTGTTATTGGTATCTGGTTATCTTGGCCCGTTCAAACTTGGCCCAGTCTTGTTGACGTGTCCTTTCGAAATGCCTGCTCTTACATACTTCCCCTCATCCTAGTGTCCCTACCTTCAGGCTGAGATTGGATTTGATGTCTCGGGGGTGGCATTTGTGTGGTGTTCTATTTGTTAATCCTTGACCAGGGAGAAGTGTTTTGCTTCAGAGCTGAAGTCATCACTCAGCACGTTGAACATATTATACGCACTTTTTGATCTGGCAACATCCATCAGTGCTCCCGAATGGCGCAGCGCCCTAAAGGCAATGCATCTCATGAAGAGGTTTTCTAGAAAGCAGTAGTGAGTAAGAGGCTGTGGTCTGTCGTTGCATTCCCGACATCCTAAAAACCCAGTAGGGTTGATGTTGACATTCCTTCCACAGATTGTTTAAAAAGTAGCCCGAGGAGATAATTTTGGGGGGATTGAGCTCAACAAAATAGAACAAGAACCCCACAAACGTTAACTCCATCACACATCTGATGCCAACTTCTGGAACTTTGCTACTTTAAACGAGAAACTACTAGAAGCGGCCAACCTGGCTTACATCCTTTTTTAATACTCTTCATGTCAGTCCCAACACTGATTTGTTTTGTTAAAACACAAATATAGTTCACCTTATTTAACTATGGCAAGTCAGTTAATGAACAAAATTCTTATTTTCAATGAACGGCGCAGGAACAGTGGGTTTTGTACTGCCTTGTTCAGGGCACCGAACGACAGCTTTTTGTATCATTGTCAGCTCGGGGATTTGTTCTTGAACCTTTCGGTTACTTCAGTCCACGCTCGTATAACCATGGCTACGCTGGCCCTATGTAGTAGTTCTGTTCTATTCCTGCTATTAGTGAGTCGCACAGAGTAATTTCCTTCCGAAGACGTGTATCACATTGAATATTCAGCAACTTTTTGATCTGCAACGATCCCATCATTCCGAATGTGCGGCAGCGTAATCATCTTAAGGTTCATCGTGCCTGGTTCGAATACAGGTGTATCAATCCGGTCCTAATTGGGAGCTCTCATATGGCGGGCACAATTGCCCAGCGTGTCGGGTTTGGCCCGGGGTATCGGCGTCCTTTGGAAATAAAGTTTTGTTCTATGACTTGGCTATAAAGGTAAATATAAATAATAATATAAAAAACACAATTAAAATATAAAAATAGCGGGAAAATAAACAGACAGCAGGTCATACAACTGTGACTTCGTATATAATTGGACTCACAACATGGAGCTTGTGTGGTACCGTTGGTTTTAATTAGCTTACTTCATAGGATCTTTTTGGTATACTATGCTCCGTTCAATTCGGGCAATTTACTTTTTACGCACTCATTTTGCATAGACATAGGCTCCGCTTCCTTCTCTCTTGTTACTCACCCACTCTGCTGTGCCCCTTTGCTCCGTCACTCACCTTCCGGACATGCCTCTGATAATCAGAACCAAGCCCTTCTTGATCCCATTTTTCCCCATCAGTGAGCCCTGCACATGGTGGGCCAGCGCGCTGTCATTCTCTTTTCTCTTCTTTTCCTTTCCCTGCCACTGACTGCTCCTGAGTTCCGGACCTCTACTTTCGCGTCACCATCTCTTTCTCTCCTGTTTTATCTTCCCATTCCCGTGGTCTAGTTGTCTCCCTTCCCTGCCGCTGATCCCCACAGCATGATTAGCTGTGCCCATCGCCAGCATTGCGACACGTGACGTTAGATTCAGGCATTCAAGCGCAAAGAGTTCAATCTGTTTCATTCAGACCAGAGGAATCTGTTTCTCATTCATGTGCCTTTTACTGAGATGGCTCTCTGCCGCCACCTCTACATAAAGCCTATTGTCTTTTCTGGAAGGTTCTCTCCATCTCCACAAGGAACTCTTGGAGCTTTATCAGATGAACCATCTAGTTCTTGTCACCCCTGACCAGGCCTTCCCCCGGTTGCTCAGTTTGGCCGAGCCACGCCAGCTTCTAGGGAAGAGTCTTGGGTGTTCCAAAACTTTCCTTACCATCATATATAAATGATGGAGGCCACTTGTTCTTGGGACCTTCAAGCTGCAGAACTGTTTGGTACCTTTTTGCTTCCCACGATCTGTGCCTTCACACAATCTGTCTCGAGCTCTACGGACAATCCTTCAACTCATGGTTGTTTTGCTCTGCATTCACTGTCAACTGTGGGACCCTTATATAGACCAGGTGTGTACCTTTCCAAATCCATGGTCCAATCAATTGAATTTACCACAGGGTGGACTCCAATCAAGTTTGGTAGAAACATCTCAAGGATGATCAATGGAAACAGGATGCACTTGAGCTCAATTTCAAGTCTCATAGCAAAAGGGTCTGAATACTTATGTAAATAAGGAATTTCTCTTTTTAAATGAATTTGCACAAATTCCATCATTATAAATAAGAATTTGTTCTTAACTGACTTGCCTATGTAGTATAGTAAATGAACCACACAGAGAGAGACAGAGAAAAGGCCTGGTGGCTTCTGGACAGGAAATGGGATTATGGTATCACTACTTACATTCTTGCCCTTGTCCTGCAGCAGTTTGAGGTTGAATTTACACTGTTCCAGCTCCTCGTTGATGGAGCGTTTCTCCTGCTCTGTCCTCTCATAACGCTGCCGCAGGTCAGATAGCAAGGTCTGGGTGTCCTCATACTGGAGAGGGAGAAGAGAGAGATTCATGTGAGATTCATCTGGTACCTGGGATAGCTGGTACCTGGGATAGCTGGTACCTGGGCCAGCTGTGTGGCTGGTGCCTGGGATAGCTGGTACCTGGGCCAGCTGTGTGGCTGGTGCCTGGGATAGCTGGTACCTGGGCCAGCTGTGTGGCTGGTGCCTGGGATAGCTGGTACCTGGGCCAGCTGTGTGTGGCTGGTGCCTGGGATAGCTGGTACCTGGGATAGCTTTGTGTGGCTGGTACCTGGGCCAGCTGTGTGTGTACTGTATCATAATACCTCTTTCTGCAGGCTCTGTGTCCTGCTAGCAGCCTGGGTCAGCTGTGACTGCAGCTTGTTAGCGTCCTGGAGGTGTTGGTCCTGCAGTGAACCCAGTCTACTCTGCATCTCTCCCCGGGACTTCTCCAGTAACTGAAGACTGCTGTTCAGACTGGCAGTCTGCTCCCTGGAACTGAGGAGAGGGAGGACAAGGGGGAGGGTGGTCAACACATGGATGGATAGTTATGTAACTGCAGTCTGCTCCCTGGAACTGAGGAGATGGAGGACAAGGGGAGGTGGTCAGCACATGGATGGATAGTTATGTAACTGCAGTCTGCTCCCTGGAACTGAGGAGATGGAGGACAAKGGGAGGGTGGTCAGCACATGGATGGATAGTTATGTAATAATAAGGTTAGTCTGTTGTAGATGTGTACTTCAGCGTGCTCTCAACTGCTCTCTTCCCCCCCTCTTACTCTCCTCTCCATGCTGCCCCCAAGTCAGCTCCTGCACACTGCTGCTGTTGAAGCCTTCACACCCACCCACCTAATAAATACCTGACAGTTTATCCACCCACGCCGTACCAGGCTAGCACATCCCCCCAATAGCACCTCCGATAGCGCTGACTGTGATGAAGGATTTCAACAGTGAGGAGCGTTGAGTGTCAGCAGAGACTTGGGGACTGACAGAGAGCAGAGGCAGCTAAAATCTATTTGACTCTTTCCAGCGTCTCTGCAGACAGGGCAGTAGACCAACAACCACGCCCTGAAACCAGGTCTGAAACGGTAACCCTGCTGTAGCTCAGTGTGAGGAGGTCTGAAACGGTAACTCTGCTGCAGCTCAGTGTGAGGAGATCTGAAGAAACCGTGTGGGGAACCCGTCCACCAGACTTCCAACCGTTTGACTAGATTACACAAGAAAGTGGAACACTTTCAACTAAAAGAACTTTACTTTAGTGTGCGAGATTGGCATTTCCTAAAATTCCCCTACAATTTATAGGCAGCATGGGCTTCCTCGCTTAGTTCAGTTAGAGAGGATTCGCAACACCCCACCGGGCCTAGCTAGAGGAAGAGAACCAAGTCGTGCCCAGTTATAGCTCGGATGCCATTCATGCAAAAGCATACACTTGGCAGACCTCACCACCGAGTCACTTCTGGTCTTATGCGCGCTTTCTTCAGTCTTCTAGGTTGGTGTGGTGAACCTAACTCCTGCCTACCATTCCTTTTTTGGTGTAGCACGGATAATGTGTCAGTTGACCATCAGGGATACCCCTCCCCCTCCGCTGTGTCTGCAGTGTGTTGACCACCTGTCCAGGTCAGTCTCCAGTCTTTGTAGTCTGTTCACCAAGGGTAGTCCTTCTCAGAACGGAGACACTCACACTCCTGCTGCAGACCGGAAACAGCCTTCTGGACGTTCCAACTCTCCTACAGAAACAGAATCATTACTATCGCTGTCCCTTCTTGAAGACGCGTCCCAACTCCCCTACAGAAAACAGATCATTATTATCTCAGTCCATCTGAAGACGCTCCAACTTCCTACCAGAACAGATCATTATTATCTCAGTCCTTTCTGAAGACGTTCCAATCTCCTACAGAACAGATCATTACTATCGTCTGTCCTTTGAAGACGCTCCAACTCCCCCGTACAGAAACAGATCATTTTATCTCATCCATCTGAAGAGCGCTTCCACTTCTTCCTACAGAAAACAGATCATTATTATCTCAGTCCATTCTGAAGACGCTCCAACTCTCCTACAGAAACAGATCATTATTATCTCAGTCCTCTGAAGAACGCTCCAACTCTCCTACAGAACAGATCATTATTTATCTCAAGTCCTTCTGAAGACGCTCCAACTCTCCCTACAGAGAACAGATCATATATTAATCTCAGTCCCTCTGAAGACGCTCCAACTCTCCTACAGAAACAGATTCATTATTATCGCTGTCCTTCTGAAGACGCTCCAACTTCCTACAGAAACAATCATTATTATCTCAGTCCTTCTGAAGACGCTCCAACTCTCCTACAAGACAGATCATTATTATATCTAGTCCTTCTGAAGACGCTCCAACCTCCCCTACAGAAACAGATATTTATTATCTCAGTCCTTCTTGAAGACGCTCCAACTCTCCTACAGAAACAGATCATTATATATCAGTCCTTCTGAAGCGTCCAATCTCTACAAAAACAGATCATTATTATTCAGTCCTTCTGTGAGACGCTCTCCCCTAGAAACAGATCATTTATCTCATCCTCTGAAGACGCTCAACTCCCTACAGAACAGATCATTATTACTCAATCCCATCTGAAACGCTCAACTGCCCTACAGAAAACAGTCATTAGTTGATCTCAGCATCTGAAGACGTCCAACTCTCCTAACAGAAACAGATCAATTCATTATCGCTGCTGATTTCAACACTGGCACTTTATCATGCAAGGATGTTCAAAGGACAACAATCAAACAGTGTGGATATTGGTGGTTCAATTCATATGTTAGAGGATAATGTAAGGAATTGATGCAGGAACCCATCTGGCTCTGCTATTGGAAGGTTAGGGGTTAGCATAGTATCGACTTGGATTGTACTTAGCAGCTTCGAGGGCCTCACTGTGTGCAGGGCTCTGCTGTTGGATAGGTGGCCTGCAGGGAAGTTGGATTCCCTGTTCGTATTTGGACGCAGCTGCCGCCCTTTCTCCACTAGCTCGGCCCGTGAATGCCTCCAGGTCCCCTTGCAGGGCGGGATGGTCTCGCGCCCCGTCACCATCGGCTCCGCGTGGCGGCCACTCTGGCGTGGTCGGAGACTACTAGGCACCTTCTCCTGAGCCGAGTAGCAGCTCCTACCTGTAGTTTCTGGCTGATGCTGGCCTCTTCCTCTTTGCTCTCTTGCAGTTCCTCCATTGGTCTAACCGGCTAGCTTCCCCCAACTGACCTGAAACAAATTACAGTGTATATATGCATATATACACTAGATAATATAATGGACATCTTCCTCCCAACTGACCTTGGAAACAGATGGATAATACTTCATATACTATCTATAGAATATATGAACACTATCCCCCAACTGATCTGGAAACAGATGGTATTACGAATTCATTAACAACTAAGTATAATAAGATATCTTCATCTTCCGCAACTGACCTGGAACAGATGGTATGTACATTTCATATACACTATATATACTATGAACATCTGCCTCCCAATGACCTAGAATACAGGATGGTTATGTAACATTCAATATACACTATATAACTATAGGACATCTCTCCCCCAAGCTGAGCCCTGGAGAACCACAGTGGTATGTACTTTATATACACTATATAAAGTAGTAGGACATCTCCTCCCATCTGACCTGGAAACAGATTGTATAAATACGTGTCACATAAGTAGCAATCCAGATATCATATCAGGGACATCTCTCCCCCAAATGACCTGGGAAACAGATCGGTATTACATGTCATATACACTATATAACTATAGGAACATCTCTCACCCAACGTGACCTGGAAACAGATGGTATATACTGTCATATAGCACTATATAATATAGATACATCTCTCCCCCAAACTGACCTGGAAAACCAGTCGTCGTTACAATGTAGACAATAATATACGTAAGGGCTGCCCTCATAACTATATGGAGTAAGGAAAACTCAGAGCTGCCCTCATCAATGGAGTAAGGAAAACTCCTAGGCATGCTGCCACGTATTTCAAACTAATGAAGTGGAGACGCCTTGGGGGCATCTAGTTAATGCGGATAATAACTCTTATTGAGCGTGCGCTAATTAACTCTAATGGGTGTGTTGGAGTTTGACTCGAAAGACTACCCAGAGGCGTGCCCCTATAACTAAGTAAGATATTGGAGTAAAAGGAAAATCCAGAGCTGCCCCTAATGACCATAAGTATGGAGTAAGGAAAACTCAGGGCTGCCCTCATAACTATATGGAGTAAGGAAAACTCAGGGCTGCCCTCATAACTATATGGAGTAAGGAAAACTCAGAGCTGCCCTAAGGGGGTGGGATTTAGGTACATCTGTTTGTTACTGTACGCACTGTATAGTAATGTAATGCATAGTATAGCAATGTAATGCATAGCAATGTAAGGTATAGTAATGCATGGTACGGTAATGTATGGTAATGTAATGTATGGTATAGTAATGTATAGTAATGTAATGTATGGTAATGTAATGTAAGGTATAGTAATGTATGGTATAGCAATGTATGGTAATGTAATGTATGGTATAGTAATGTATAGTAATGTAATGTATGGTAATGCAATGTATGGTATAGTAATGTATAGTAATGTATAGTAATGTATGGTATAGTAATGTATAGTAATGTATAGTAATGTATGGTATGGTAATGTAATGTATGGTATAGTAATGTATGTAAGGTATGGTAATGTAATATAAGCTAAGGTATGGTATAGCAATGTAATGTATGGTATGGAATAGTAATGTAATGTATGGTATAGTAATGTAATGTAATGTATGGTATAGTAATGTAATGTATGGTATGGTATAGTAATGTAATGTATGGTATAGTAATGTAATGTATGGTATGGAATAGTAATGTAATGTATGGTATAGTAATGTATGGTATGAAATAGTAATGTATGGTATAGTAATGTATGGTATAGTAATGTATGGTATAGTAATGTAATGTATGGTAATGTTTGGTATGAAATAGTAATGTATGGTATAGTAATGTAATGTATAGCAATGTAATGTATAGCAATGTATGGTATAGTAATGTATGGTATAGTAATGCATAGTATAGTAATGCATGGTACGGTAATGTAATGTATGGTACGGTAAAGTAATGTAGGGTTAGCCTAGTGGTTAGAGCGTTGGGCCAGTAACCGAAAGGTTGCTAGATCGAATCCCCGAGCTGACAAGGTAAACATCTGTCGTTCTGCCCCTGAAGGCAGTTAACCCACTGTTCCTAGRCCRTCATTGTAAATAAGCATTTGTTCTTAACTGACTTGTTAAATAAAGGTTCAATAAAATAAAAGGGTATGGTAATGTAATGCATGGTAATGTATGGTAATGTAATGCATGGTAATGTATGGTATATAGTAATGCATGGTATTGATGTAATGTATGGTATAGTAATGTATGGTATGTATAGTAATGTATGGTATGTAATGTTATGGTATAGTAATGTAATGTATGTAATGTATGGTATAGTAATGTCATGTATGTAATGTATGTATGTAATGTATGTATAGTAATGTATGGTATGGTAATGTAATGCATGGTAATGTATGGTATAGTAATGTATGTATGTAATTAATGCATGGTAATGTATGGTATAGTAATGCATGGTATTGTATGGTAATGTGTGGTATAAAAATTTCCAATTTGTAAGTTGCTCTGATAAGAGCGTCTGCTAAATGACTTAAATGTAAATGTATAGTAATGTATGGTATGAATGTATGTATAGTAATGAATGTAGTATAGAAGTAATGTAAGTAATGTAATGTATGGTATAGTAATGTATGTATAGTAATGTAATGTATGTATAGTAATGTATGTATAAATGTATGGTAATGTTAATGTATGGTAATAGGAAGTATGTATAGTGTAATGTTGGTATCAATAGTCAGTATGGTTATAGTAAGTGTAATGTATATGGTCATGTAATCGTATGTGAAGTATGGTATAGT
>NW_019945323.1:24178-31359 GCF_002910315.2 Salvelinus sp. IW2-2015
AGTAATGCATGGTAATTGTATGTAATGATATGTTATAGTAATTGTATGGTAGGTATAGTAATGTAGATGGTATGGTAATGTATGGTATAGTAATGTAATGTATGGTAAATGTATGGTATGGTAATGTCATGTTATGTAATGTATGGTATGGTAATGTATGGTATAGTAATGTATGGTATGGTAATGTAATGCATGGTAATGTATGGTATAGTAATGTATGTATGGTAATGTAATGATGGTAATGTATGGTATAGTAATGCATGGTATTGTATGGTAATGTGTGGTATAAAAATTTCCAATTTGTAAGTTGCTCTGGATAAGAGCGTCTGCTAAATGACTTAAATGTAAATGTATAGTAATGGTATGGTATGGTAATGGTTATGGTGTAGTAATGTAATGTAAGTATAGTAATGTATGTATAGTAATGTAATGTATGTATAGTAATGTTATGGTATAGTAATGTAATGTATGGTATTAATGTAAGGTATGGAATAGTAATGTATATTAATGTATGGTATAGTAATGTATGGTATAGTAATGTATGGTATAGTAATGTAATGTATGGTATAGCAATGTAATGTAAGGTATGGAATAGTAATGTAATGTATGGTATAGTAATGTAAGGTAATGTTTGGTATGGAATAGTAATGTATGGTATGGTATAGCAATGTAAGGTAAAGTAATGTATAGTAATGTAATGTATGGTATAGCAATGCAATGTAAGGTATGGAATAGTAATGTATGGTATATCAATGTAATGTATGGTTTAGCAATGTAATGTATGGTATACATGTATGGTCTGTACTAAACTCACTCTGTAGGTACTGATCTGTACTATACTCACTCTGTAGGTACCGGTCCGTACTATACTCACTCTGTAGGTACTGATCTGTACTATACTCACTCTGTAGGTACCGGTCCGTACTATACCCACTCTGTAGGTACTGATCCGTACTATACTCACTCTGTAGGTACTGGATCTGCTTGGCTGACTCCTCAGTCTGCTGTCTGTTACTCATCCTCTCCTCTTCCAGTAAGGCCTGGAGCTCCAGACACTTCTGCTTGCCTGTGTTGGCCAACTCCTGGGCCTCCAGCAGCGCTCTGTGGAGGTGGTTAATCACCTGCTCTGTGTCCCCAGAATCCAGGTTGGCGCGACTGAGCTCGTCTGGAGAGAGGAGTGGAACAGAGGGGACAGTTAAGACAGGGACACGTAGGGGACAACACAGAGTAAGACACCAACCCAGGCTCCAGGTTGGCCCGATAGAGCTCGTCGGGAGAGAGGACTGACAAGACAGACATAGAGACAGAATGGGACACAAGTTTGACTGAGTTACACATTATACAATCTTAAGGTGAACGTACTTAGTTTCAAGACGCTGAATGGTTCCTTTAAAAATCTGCCTTGCGGGCGGCTGGGGGGGGCTGCGGGCGGCTGGGGGGGGTCCGTGCTACGCCACTGCTTATAACAACAAGAAATCTAAGATGTGTCCAATAAATGATACCCAGATCAGGGGTCCAGCTATACATTTGGTTTGCTAACTTGCTAGCTAAGTTGCTAAATGTCAAGATCAAACTTCTTGGTTACAGCAGAGACATTCAATCCCTTCCTGGATCAAGATAACTGTTGAAATAGCGCCCCTTGTGGGCACATTCGGTAATACCGATCTGCAGGAACTGTTGTGTAGCAAAATCACCCAAAATGACCAACCTAAGCTAAATGCTTCGGGAAAGAGGTGGTTAATGTCTGTGTCTTTCATTTTTGGTTTATCATCCCAGCAACCCCTAGACTAAAGATGAAATTACAGAACACCCCAGGAKTAAAGACGTCACTCCTAACCCTTCATCCACATCTCCCACAGCAGCAGAATAACACACTGATCCTACGGCGTAATGGAGTCAAGGCCGGTTTGAAAATCAACAGCAGATTATTGAACTTACACGTTCTAATGATGTAACTTAACTGACAAAGTGACGATGAGGGAATGGATCTGGTAGCCAAGTTAACCATGAAATACCTCCGTCACTAATCACTAACAGACAGTCCTAGGCTGCGGCCCGAATGGTACCCCTCCCATTCCCTATATATAGTGCACTACTTTTGACCAGGGCCAATAGTGCTCTGGTCAGCACATAGTGCACTACATAGGGGAACAGAGTGTCATTTGGGACGGAATCCCAGCCACTAATGCAGTCAGCCGCATACAGACCTGGAAGGGGAGAGGGTCCCCATTTGAACGATGTTGCATGTGGTCCCATATAGTTTAGGGATCACTGAAAGAAGAAGAAGTGTAGTTTCTACAGTAGCACAACAGACAGCGTGAATATTCGGAAGTCAACGTGTTGAACTCTGAACCTGTTCCCCATCCCCCCACCTAGCCCTAACAGTGTCAGGGTCCCCCACCTAGCCCTAACAGCGTCAGGGTCCCCCCGTAGCCCTAACCGCGTCAGGGTACCCTCCCCCACCTAGCCCTAACCGCGTCAGGGTCCCCCCCCACCTAGCCCTAACCGCGTCAGGGTCCCCCCCAACTAGCCCTAACAGCATCAGGGTCCCCCCACCTAGCCCTAAAAGCGTCAGGGTCCCCCCACCTAGCCCTAAAGCGTCAGGGTCCCCCCCCCCCACCTAGCCCTAACAGCGTCAGGGTCCCCACCTAGCCTAAAGCGTCAGGGTCCACCCCACCTAGCCCTAACCGCGACAGGGTCCCCCACCTAGCCCTAACAGCGTCAGGGTCCCCCACCTAGCCCTAACCGCGTCAGGGTCCCCCCCACCTAGCCCTAACAGGGTCCCCCACCTAGCCTAAAGGGCCCCCCACCTAGCCTAACAGGGTCCCCCACCTAGCCCTAACTGCGTCACGGGTTGGGGGGGGGGCGCCCCCCCCCCCTCCTCCCTACTTCAGCAGTCATTACGCCAGACAGGGTCCTGGTCTGAAGGGTTGTGTGTTTGATGTGGTTGAGAGTCCCCGGAGTGTGAAGGTCCTTTGGGGATGATGTGGTCTGGGGGGGGGGTGGCGGTGGGTGCAGGGAGGACCACAAACCAACCATCACACTCCTCCACTCACAGATCACACACCAGATGGTTTAACACTGATGGCATGATGCCGTTAATATCTGCTGATCTTTCCATTAAAACCAGTAGACGGTGAAGGCGCTGACGTCATCCCCGTCAACTCCCGATGGCGCACCAAGCCGGGAACTATTTGAATTTGAAGGGCGCCATATTGCTGAATGGCACCACGAAAAATCTCAAAAAAGGATCACGGGTCGACGTTTTCCCTCCTGGCTGAGAGTTTAATGGATCTGCCATCTTGTGTCATGACATGTACTAGTCAGAATGCATCACTATCAAATTCAATATCTTTTATATTTGTAGCAAACCTAAAAATAATTCACCGCGGGGGATACAACTTGATCATAATAAAGTCCTTTTAAAGCCCAAAAGTGTAAAGTTTGGCCGTTCTGGAGATTGTAACGGACATTTCTAGGGCAAACCTGGGCTTTTGGCACCACTAGGTTGCTATGCAGCAGCCAATCAGCAGAGCTTGTGACTTCACCCTCCAGACTGGTGTGTGTCAGATGTTGACCAAGTAGAGTATTTACTTTACAGTGACTAACACATATGGCTTTTACATATCTATGATGAAATGAGACAATCTACCCCTCCCTCCCTTCCTCTCTCCCTCTTGCTTCCTCTCCAACCCTTCCTTCCTCCCTCTTTCTCTCCAAACCTCACTCCCTCCCTCTAACTCTCCCTCTCCCTCCATACCTCCTTCTCTCTCTCCTCCCTTCTAACCCTCGCCATCTCTCTCCCTCTAACCTCCCTCCAACGCCTTCCTTCCTCACCCTCTCCCTCTAACCCTCTCCCTCCATCTCTCTCCGCCCTCCCTCTAACCCTCCCTTCCTCCACCCTCTCTCTCTCCCTCTAACCCTCCCTCTAGGATTGATTAAGTTTAAATATTCTTCCATGTGTCATGTGTCCCGTAAATAAATACAAGATTCAGTGGATGAAGTTAAACAGTACCAACCAACCAACCAACCTTTATCCCTGTCTCAACAGTTCCCTCTAGTGGGGTTCAGTCACACCATGACTCTCTCTCTCTCTCTCTACTCCCCCTGTTTTTAGCTGATAGGAGTGGAACCCGGTATGGCCGTCTGCTGCAATAACCAATCCGTGACAAGGACCGATGAGTTGTGCATTCAGAGACGCCACTCTGTGCTGTTATTTTTCTGTTTTGTGGCCCGCTTATTAGCTTGCACGATTCTTGCCATTCTCCTTTGAATTCTCTCATCAACAAGCTGTTTATCCACCCACAGAACTGCCACTGACTGGATGTTGTTTGTTTGTCGCCCCATTCTCTGTAAACCCTAGATACGGACGTGTGCGTGAAAATCCCAGGAGGCCGGACGTTTGAAATACTGGATCCGGCGCGTCTGATACCGACRATCACACCACGCTTAAAGTCGCTTAGGGCACTCGTTTTGCCCATTCGAACGTTCCATCGAACAGTAACTGAATGCCTGGATGCCTGTCTGCTTTATATAACAAGCCACGGCCACGTGACTCACTGTCTGCAGGAGCAAACCAATAAACTTGCTACTGAGTATATAAGCAACACCCAACAGTCTCTTCAATGCTGTGGTCCAATTCTCTACCCTTCTCTCTTGAAGGTGTGGATTCGTACACTTCCCAAGGAATTTAAAAAGGAGAGACTTGTCAAATCAAATCAAATTGTATTGGTCACATACATATTTAGCAGATGTTATTGCGGGTGTAGTAAATTGCTTGTGTTCCTAGCTCCAACAGTGCAGTAGTATCTAACAAGTCACAACAACACACACAAMTCTAAAAGTAAAATAATGGAATTAAGAAATATATAAATATTAGATTGAGCAATGTCGGAGAGGCATTGACTAAATACAGTAGAATAGAATACAGTATATACATATGAGATGAGTAAAGCAGTATRWAAACATTATTAGATTGACTAGTGTTCCATTATTAAAGTGACCAGTGATTCGAGGTCTATGTATACAGGGCAGCAGCCTCTAATGTGCAGGGTTGAGTAACTGGGTGGAAGCTGGCTAGTGGTGGCTATTTAACAGTCTGATGGCCTTGAGATAGAAGCTGTTTTTCAGTCTCTCGGCTCCAGCTTTGATGCACCTGTACTGACCTCGCCTTCTGGATGATAGCGGGGTGAACAGGCCGTGGCTCAGGTGGTTGTTGTCCTTGATGATCTTTTTGGCCTTCCTGTGACATCGGGTGCTGTAGGTGTCCTGGAGGGCAGGTAGTTTGCCCCCGGTGATGCGTTGGGCAGACCGCACTACCCTCTGGAGAGCCTTGCGATTGTGGGCGGTGCAGTTGCCGTACCAGKYGGTGATRCAGCCYGACAGGATGCTCTCAATGGTGCATCTGTACAAGTTAGTCAGGGTTTTTGGTAACAAACGAMATTTCTTCAGCCTCCTGAGGTTCTTCACCACACTGTCTGTGTGGGTGGACCATTTCAGATCATCAGTGATGTGTACGYCGAGGAACTTGAAGCTTTYCACCTTMTCCACTGCGGTCCCGTCGATGTGGATATGGGGGTGCTCCCTCTCCCGTTTCCTGTCCACGATCAGCTCCTTTGTTTTGTTGATGTTGAGTGACAGGTTATTTTCCTGACACCACACTCCGAGTGCCCTCACATCCTCCCTGTAGGCTGTCTCGTCATTGTTGTTAAATCAGGCCTACTACTATTGCGTCGTCTGCACAGTCATGGGTGAACAGGGAGTACAGGAGGGGGCTCAGCATGCACCCTTGTGGGGCCCCAGTGTTGAGTATCAGTGGAGGTTCAGACCCAGGGCCCCGAGCTTAATGATGAGTTGAGGGTACAATGGTGTTGAATGCTGAGCTGTAGTCAATGAACAGCATTCTTACATAGGTATTCCTCTTGTCCATATGGGATAGGGCAGTGTGCAGGCGATTGCATCGTCTGTGGACCTATTGGGGCGGTAAGCAAATTGGAGTGGGTCTAGGGTGACAGGTAAGGTGGATGTGATATGATCCTTAACTAGTCTCTCAAAGCACTTCATGATGACAGTAGTGAGTGCTACGGGGCGATAGTCATTTAGTTCAGTTACCTTAGCTTTCTTGGGTACAGGAACAATGGTGGCCATCTTGAATTAAGTCGGGACAACAGACTGGAATAGGGAGCGATTGACTATGTCCGTAAACACATCAGGACGTGGCTCGGGATGCCGTCTGGGCCGGCASCCTTGCGAGGGTTAACACGCTTAAATGTCTTACGTCGGCCACGCAGCGGGAATGCCAACAGTCCTTGGTAGCGGGCCACGTCGGTGGCACTGTGTTATCCTCAAAGCGGGCGAAGGTGTTTAGCTTGTCCGGAGGCAAGACGTCGGTGTCCGCGATGTGGCTGATTTTCCCTTCGTAATCCGTGATTGTCTGTAGACCCTGCCACATACGTCTCGTGTCTGAGCCGTTGAATTGCGACTCCACTTTGTCTCTGTACTGACTTTCTGCCTGTTTGGATTGCCTTACGGAGGGAATAACTACACTGTATTTCGCCATATTCCCAGTCACGTCGTCATGGTTAAATGCGGTGGTTTGCGCTTTCAGTTTTGCGCGAATGCCRCCATCTATCCACGGTTTCTGGTCTGTCAGTCTGTCTCTCATAAYGAAAGCAGTTGAGATATACAATGGATCTGAAAGCAGTAGAGTTGGCAGACTGACTGAACACTAAACAGTCCTCGAATGGWAACAGAGACCAAGGTTAACCCTGCYATTAAAAGCCAGACTTATCAACATGGAGTTGATAACACGATCCTGATGAAGTCATCAGTTAACCTTGGTGGTAGTAGACAGACTAAAAACAACGATTTCAGATAAAAGCAGGTGTTCAGTGTGATGATGAATGTAATGACCGACCTGACAGACAGACCGCTGCCAGGGCTTCTGTTCCGTCGGGGATATTACAKAGAAAATTACAGAGGGATCAGAGTAARCACAGTCTCACACACACACAGTCACACAGTGTCACAGACACACACAATGCTATCGGCAGAAGTATTCAGACTCATTGAATTTTCCCACATTTTGTTACGTTACAGCCTTATTCTAAAACGTATATTTTTTGCCCCTCAATCTACACACAATACCCAACAATGACAAAGCAAAAACATATATTTACATA
>NW_019945323.1:33069-47756 GCF_002910315.2 Salvelinus sp. IW2-2015
ACAACCGAGGAGAAGCAGGGAGAGATCTGCTAAAGGAAGAAGAAATTTAAAGTACAGTAAATTAACAAGGATAGGCGTCTAGTCGTGTCTATAGATGACCAGTTTGAAATTACGCGGGAACGTGACTTTTACTACGTTTGTCTCTGTGTGGATTTCTGCCTTGGTGTATAGCAGATTGCTTAGCGGGATGGGGATTGCTGGCGGGGCTTGGCATCTATATATTGATTGGTTCAGGCTTATGGTTACATTCATAGGTGAGGTTTATAAAGTGAGCTTATGCCATATAGATTATTTCGAACCAGATAAGCACGGAGTTGCGCTACAGATGGTTGGGATTAATAAGACGGAGTGGAGTAGTGGGTGCGCTTGGCAAGTATTTATTATAGGACAAACGCGATGCCACCATTAGGTGCTAGTCTGGGGTACGGGTTTTCTTGGTCTGTGCTATTAGGTCTTGTTCTTTCACGTCATAATGAAAGAGTTGGGAGTATTTATACTAGGCCTCGGGTGGTTTGGACGTCCTTTTGGTAAGGACCTCTATGGGTATCGGGCAGAACTCTGATGCGGTCACAGGCTTTAATCCAGTCCTTCGGAATGGTACAGAGAGGCTATGGGGCTGGTTGCGGTAGCAGAGAAACCATACGACGTATTCTATTGACTTTAGGTGATGACTGGAGCGTGCTCTGGATCGTAGTAAATATCATATGTTGCAGAGTGATAACAGGGCCTTGCATGAACGTTCAGTATCTACCGTTAACCTTGGTGGTAGTAGAGCAGAGGGAAAAACATCTGATATAGGTATAGAGATAAGAAGTCAGCGTGTGGTGCAGTGTGGCATGAATGGGAATGTAATGACACGCGATTGGGCCCAGTGTCTCGTTTAGACCGGGAGCGGAGACCCGGGCTTTCGCGCGCAGGGTTGTCTGTTCCCCGTGCGGGCGCATGGTAGTTTAGATAGAAATATTATGCGATTGCGGTATCAGAAGGTAGCACAGTCTCACACAAACAGGGATGCAGGCACACAGTGTGCACAGACAGGGCCATAACACCACAGAGGATGCTATCGGCAGTCGGAAGTTAGCAGTCACTTAGTTGCGCAGATAGACTTCACTTGCACTTTGGCATTTGAGACTATTTTTGTTACTGGCATTGTCCGCCTCCGTAGATATCTTATTAATCGTATATTGTAGTATATTTGCTCGCAATTTACCTCAAATAATTACACACAATACCGCGCCAAAATTCGTTACTATCAGGCAAACATATAGTTCTCTGCCTTAGTAAGGCAGGTGAGGTGAGGGAGTGATATAGGTAGTTGTTCTCGTTCATTTATTCCACGACTCTGTTGCCTGATTTGTTTGTCAGGTTTCTTTTCGCGACCATACTGTTAAGTAGTTGTGTAGAGGTGTGATAATTTATCGCTCGCAGAGCGCATCAGCTGGATACTATGGGACGAGAATGCGAATCCTTAGCTATACACAAATCTGACACGAGACCACTCCATCATCTGTGATAAATGAGATAGATAGGGTTGTGTATAAGTAATCTTATATCGATTCCTTTGGCATTTTTTATTTGTGGCATGTATTAGTCACAATATATAAGTACTTATTTGTGCTTGATCTACCCTAACGAGTTTGAACAGGGATAGGAGGATATGATTTGTCCTGGCACCCACACGGCCAGGTCTTGATCTTCTCATACGTTGTTCGGCTGTCGTCCTGATAGCGTACGTGTTTGTGTTCGTGTCTTTTCTTGGTAAGTTAAAAGCACCTCTCCTGTTCTCGTTGTTTCATCTGGCAAATTACTGACTGCGATTATTGGGTATATCTGTGTATTGGACCTGTGGACCCTGTTTGAACTGGTTACCTGTATAGCAGAGTCATGGAAGGTTAGAACAGTGTGGAGTTCACACGGAGGCGGGACTCGCATGCGACACTCAACTGACGCTCAGCACCTCTTGATAGGCAGGCAGACGCAAGCATGAGAGTTGTGTTGTAGAATACGAGAGCATCAGGGTTCGGATGTTGCGTAGGATCGCTTGTTTAGCATTTAGGCTCGCGGAATTGTGAGACTTCACTTTGCAAGCGACAACTAGCCCAGTCGGGGGGTCTTTCGTGGTGAGAAGGCCACGCACTGCTGTGGCGAGACAATTATTATGCAAGAGATATCGAGAGGTGAGAGAGGCAGGAGAGTCGTGTTCATATTACACGTTCCGCATCTCGTCTGGGGCTCGCATGCGAGAGATCTCGGAGATCTTTGTGGTGAGTTGACATTCGATGAGATCTCATTGAAGGGAACTAGCTTATTGGGGATGGAGAGTAGCTCTCGAGCCGAGCAACTATTGGTCAGGTCAAATAGAATAGCCGGTCAGCTCGACCCTGAGATAGTGACCTGAAGAGAGCTTGGGCGTACAGTTCATATGGGGTATTTATGTACTCACTTTAGTTTGGTACCAGGTCGGGGAAAGGGCCAGTATTGGGGAGTGCAATAGAGATTGCAGTCATCGTGGTGGATCCTCGTTCGGGATGGATTTAGGGCGCGTACTCGACACGCTAATTTGGAGGTGGCGAAGTGATCGGCGCCTGCTCAAGCGCTATGTCTTCGGACTATGATGCCGAGCTGCGCGTCTTGGTATGAGATTTTGTGGGCCATTAGATCGACAATCCTTTTCAACTGGATAGACTACTTCATATGTAGGGGATACGAGAGTGAGCGTGGAGTGAGGTCAAGGTTGCTCGCGAGTTCATAGATGCAGTATCTAAATTAAAAGTAGCAGGGGATTGACTTTTCTGTTACTGTTGTGCTCTATAACGTGCGCAATCGACGGGCACTAGTGATGGTGTTGCGTAGCTATGAAAACATTGATATAGGGGATTGAATGTATAAACGAGCACTACGAGACACAATCAGGGGCAGAGGTGTGATATGGAACAATGTTCGAGTTGGTGAGAAGAAGACTTGCTCAGATATAGATGGCTTTCTCGGGGATATGGCTCTGCTTATGGGTGAAAGGGGACGGAGACTGCCACATCCCTTGGTAGAATTATTGACGTGGTGGGCGACTGCTGATGGGGCGCTGTTGCGAGAATCTTGACCAGGACTCCGAGCTCTTTTGCCGTTGATCGCTTAGGATAAGTAGAGGTTAATAGTGTCTATAGACACTTGGCGTGGTGGGTGAGCGTTTTAGTCAGGATCTAGGTTTCCGGGACACGCACGCAAGCTGGTGCTACACATAATAATGGCCTGGCGTTGATACAACAAGTTCAATGCTGTGGCTCGAAGTGAGGACGATGGTTTGACCAGTAATAGAGGATGTCTCATTGGCTCAAGGTTGATGTTGGCTGGGTGGCAGTAGATTTGGTCTGTCTACTCTCAGACTGGAGAGCCATACAGGAAACTCTTGCGGGCGTAGTGTGCGATAAGTCCGTATCTGCCTTTGTAGACGTGCTGATGTTAAATCGCGGATGTCCTTGCAAGTCCGCTGACCAAACACCTGTCGGAAGAGACTGGTAGGTGACGTTTCGTATAGAGGAGTGGGGCCAAAACAGTACGCGCCTGGTCTGAGTAGTGTCGTGTGCGCAAAACTTGTCGGGTCAATGACTTAGGGAGATCCTAGGTAATCTGGAACGTTGATTATGGGCGTCGGGTCTGGGTAAATTGGGATTAGTTAAGGTGGATCTGTGTATTAGGCGGGCGATATATCTTTATAATAGCTTCAGTTTCTCGGGCTCAGTGGTCTCTTGGCTCTCGATGTACTTTGGAAAAGCTAAGGAGCTGCGTCTGATCCTTTAGTCTGGCACGATATTATAACGGTAGTAGATATAAGTCTTTTAGTTATTAATACAAACTCGAATATGGCATTATTGTGATTGGTTTGGTCTGTGTTACACGTTATCTGTGTTGTTTTAATGATTCGTTGGGTGCACCTGACAGTGTGTGCAACGTCGCATACTCTATGAGTAACAAATTAAAGACCCTCATTGACATATGCGATAGTTCTCGAGTGAACATAGATTTTGTGGGTTAACTCTCGTATCAATTGTGCAATATCGTTAGTAGTAATTCCGCGACACACTGGATGTAACTTGTTTGTCTTCAGCAAACAGGATCCTGTTAGCTATATTGAGACGCTACGATACGATTTGCGATCATCTGACCACTAGGTTCTTTATATTGTAGGTGGCATCGTGTTTCCATTGATCATCCTTGACATTTCTACAACTTGATTGGAGTCCACCTGTGGTAAATTCAATTGATTGGACATGATTTGGAAAGACACACACCTGTCTATATAGCGTCCACAGTTGACAGTGCATGTCAGAGCAAAAACCAAGCAAGAGGTCGAAGGAATTGTCTATACAGCTTTGAGACAGGTTGTGTGGAGGCACAGATCTGGGGAAGGGTACACACATTTCTGCAGCATTGAAGATCCCAAGACACAGTGACCTCCATAATTCCTAACTTGAAGTTTGGAACGCCAAGACTTTTCCAAGAGCTGGCCCGGCAAACTGAGCAACGGGGGAGAAGGGCTTAGTCAGGGAGGTGACAAGAACCGATGGTCACTCTGACAGAGCTCCAGAGTTCTCTGTGGAGATGGGAGAACCTTCCAGAAGGACAACATCTCTGCAGCATCCACCAATGCAGGCCTTAATTGTAGAGTGGCCTGACGGAAGCTACTACTTAGTAAAAGGCACATGACTGCAGGCCTGGAGTTTGACAAAAGGCATCTAAAGACTATCACACCATGAGAAACAAGATTCTCTGGTCTGATGAAATCAAGAACGAACTCTTTGGCCTGAATGCCAAGTGTCACGTCTGGAGGAAACCTGGCACCATCCCTATGGTGAAGCATGGTGGTGGCAGCATCATGCTGTGGGGATGTTTTTCAGCAGCAGGGACTGGGAGACTAGTCAGGATCAAGGGAAAGATGAACAGAGCAAAGCAGAGAGGTCCTTGATGAAAACCTGCTCCAGAGTGCTCAGGACCTCAGACTGGGGCGAAGGTTCACCTTCCAACAAGACAACGACCCTAGGCACACAGCCAAGACAACGCAGGAGTGGCTTCGGGACAAGTCTCTGAATGTCCTTGAGTAGCCCAGCCAGAGCCTGGACTTGAACCCAATCGAAGTAGGCTGTGATTCGATGATAAATTAACAGGCACCGCATTGATTATATGCAACGCAGGACAAGCACGTTAACCTAGTAATATCATCAACCATGTGTAGTTAACTAGTGATTATGTGAAGATTTACTTATTTTATAAGATAAGTTTAATGCTAGCTAGCACCTTACCTTGGCTCCTTGCAGCCACAAGGTCCTTTTGATGCTTCAGCCACGTAACAGGTGGTCAAGCCTGCCACACAGTCTCCTCGTGGATTGCAATGTAATCGGCCATAATCGACATCCAAAAACGCAGATTACTGATTGTTATGAAAACTTGAAATCGGCCCTAATTAATGGGTGGACCTCTAGTTGATACTGAAGGTATATGATCATGTGACTACAGTCAACTCCTGATAAATGCAATGGCTTGTTGTTGCTGTTGTTGAGACTTGTCAACTCCACAGCTAAAAGGTTAGTTCACCGTTAGCCAAGTTCGGCCTCTGATCTCCCTAACACAACACCAAAGCTCCACATATGGTCAGGAGTACCAGCCGTGAGACCCATACCACACCCTGCTACCCTGCCAGGTTAGCTGGCCTGATATCATCCAAATGGCTCCCTATATAGTGCACTACTAATACCAATAGGGCTCTGGTCAAAAGTGCTGCACTATATAGGTAATAGGGCTCTGGTCAAAAGTGCTGCACTATATAGGTACGGGCTCTGGTCAAAAAGTGCTGCACTATATAGGGATGCTGGTCAAAGAGTGCTGCACTATTATGAGGCTCTGGTCAAAAGTGCTGCCCATATATAGGGCTCTGGTAAAAATGGCTGCCACTAGTATTGAGGCTTGGTTCAAAGTGCATAGCATTACTAATAGGGCTCTGGTCAAAAGAAGTCTTGCAGCTATATAGGGCTCTGGTCAAGAAGTTCTGCACATATAGGCTCTGTCAAAAGTGCTGCATTATATGATGGCTCTGGCAAAAGTGCTGCACATATAGGGCTCTGGTCAAAGTCGTGCACTATATTCTCGGCCAAATCTGTCAAGCTACTCATATCAGCTCTGGTCAAAGTTGCTGCACTATTAGTGTAATCGGGCTCGTCACAAAGTGCTGCACTATATAGGTAATAGGGTGACCATTCCTGGTAATCACTGCACTGAACAAACGGCCGCTATTTTCAAACTCACTGATTCTCAAGTAATCCGAAGTTTCGTAATGCTACGAAGTCAAGTAATCCATTAAAGCTAACGTAGACGCAATTGTGAACATTTATACAGTCTTGACAAACAATTTGCAAGAAGGACCTCCAGTTCAAAAGCTAAGTGATACCGAACTAAAAAAATGTAACACGAAGTTTGTTCGACGCCAAACAAAACAATATTAAACAGCAAGACTTTGTTCAGAGGGGATGTCATCTCTGCTGTTACACGAGAAGCTGTATTGGAAGAACGCTAGTAACAAGCTACTAGGTTCAAACACGCTGTAAATATCTAGTAGTGAATTCCTGCTGTACTAATCCCCAGGCGCCTGCTGCACAAACAGTGACTCAACAGGCTCCGGAACTCCTCTCGCATACACGTGTCGTAACAGAAATACAATGTGACTGGGGACTAGCGGTAAACTTCATCATGAAAGAATCGTTAAAAAGACGCAATCTGCTTATATTGCTAACATCTTTCACATACGATAACGTAGACTGCAGTATACTTTAATATATAGTTACAATATACATATTGAAGTCGTTTGAAGTATATAAAAATAAAAAAACCTGTGGCCATTTCAAAATACCCCAGTTACGGTATACTCTCCAAAGCCTAACTATACGAACTATCTATTAGCAAAATGTTTATCGTACAACATCCCATCACTGACGAACGCGTTGATGACCCCGTGAGCGACCGTACCACTGTTGGAGCCGAAACCACCTGTTGAGCAGAACCCTGTGGAACGAACCTGAGCAACCCTGTTGGCAAGGACACTGTTGGCACGCCCTGTTGAATCCCCTGTTACACTTGAGCGAACCCGCTGTTGGAGCGAACCCCTGTTTGGAGCCGAACCCCTGTTGAGCCGACCCCTGTTTTGGAGCGAACGCCCTGTTTCGAGTGGAGTGAACCCCTGTGGAGCCGACCACTAGCCCTGTTGAGCGAACCCCTTGGACGAACCGTACGAGCCCCTGTTGGAGCGAACCGCTGTTGGCGACCCTGTGGAACCCCTTGCCAACCTGTTTGGAAGCCGAACCTCGACCCCTTGGAAGGAACCCCTGTTGGAGCGAAACCTGTTGAGACCCGTACGAACCCCTGTGCCCTGGGAGCCGAACCCTGTGAGCGCGACCACTGTTGGAACGGCGAACCCTGTTTGACGCACCATGAAGCGATTCTGTTGGAAGCGAACCCTGTTGGAGCAACCCCAGTTAGGGAGCGACGCCCTGTGTGAAGGAGACTGAACGCGCCCGCGTTGAGCGAACCCTGTTGGAGCGAACCACTGTTGGAGCGTACCCCTGTTAGCGAACCTCCTGTGAGCGAACCGTAGCAGTGACTGTTGGACGACGCCCGTTGGAGCGAACCCTGTGCAGGCGAACCTTTGGAGCGAACCCGTGGAGCGAACCACTGTTGACGAACCCCTTTGAGCGAACCTGTTAAGAACTTGACAACCCGTTTGGAGCGAACGCCCTGTGGAGCGACCCCCCTGTTGGAGCGAACCCCTGTTTGGAGCGCGAACCACGTTGGAGCGAACCCTGTTATAGCGAAACGCCCTGTTATAGCGAACCCCTGTTGGAGCGAACCCCTGGTTGGAGCGAACCCCTGTTATAGTGACCCCTGTTGGAGCGAAACCCCTGTTGGAGCGAACCCCTTTGTTTATAGTCGAACCCCTGTTGGAGCGAACCCTGTTATAGTGAACCACTGTTGATCCATCCCGTTGCCTCCAACAAACAAGATTTGATGTCCAAACACACTACACACTTATTGTGCTAGTCTTAACCAAATAATTGAGAAGTAATGCTATATTATATATAATATGTAATTACTTTGAGCAGGGCGACCCTGTTTCTGTGGCTCGTTTCAGCTTCATGATCATCCATTGTTTCCGTCTACACAGTAGAGAGAGACGAGACAGAGACAGAAAGAGAAGAGACAGAAAGAGAGAGAAGAGGAGAGAGAACAGAGAGAAAGAGAAGAGAAGAGACAGTAGAGACAGACGAAGACAGAAGGACAGAGAGAAGAGACAGAGGAGAGACGACGAGAGAGAAATGAGAGAGTAAACAAAAAAGAACAAAAAAAAATAAGAGAGAGAAAGAGAGAGAAAAAATTAAAAAAGAGAGAAGAGAGGAAAGAGAGAGAAGATAGAGAGAGAGAAAGAGAAAGAGAAGACAGAGAGAGAGAGAAGAAGAGAGAGAGAGAGACAGAGAGAGAGAGAGACAGAGAGAGACGAAGACCAGAGAGAGAGAGAGAGACATAGAGACAGAGAGAAGGAGAAAAGAGAGAGAGAGAGAGAAAGAGAGAAGAAAGAGAGAGAGATGAGAGAGACAGACAGAGAACAGAGACAGAGACAGAGAGAGAGAGAGAAAAGAGGAACAGAGGATTAACAGTGCAGCTGGGACCAGACTGGCCAGAGAGAGAGGCATTGAGTGACCAACTAAATCATAGCCATCCTTGTGGTTCTGCTCGGCGATAGCAGATTCATTTAGCACGCCATGCTGCTTATGTCCTAGTTAGAATTTGAATTACATAAACTTTTTATTTATTTACTTACTTTACTTTATTTATTGGTACCATCTTATAAACATGTGAAGGACTCGGTTGACCGTTATGAATTAATAATAAAAATCATATAAACAGTAATGGTTAATATGGTCAGTTCTTCATCATTAAATTCAAACAATATCAACATACCTGTCAACTTCAAAATAGTAAGACCATTAAAAATGTACAAAATAAATATAGCTAGTTTAATATAATAAACAAGTGTTAACGTTATCACTTGTTTTTTGTTCAAGGAGTTTCTTACCTGACGTGTGTCTACTGGCTGCGATGCTTTGCGCTGGGACTTAGTGTATCTGACTGTCGCGACTCCTTGGCATCCAGTAGGTTTTTCTACTGGACAGAGGGCAGCCCAGTCTTAGAAACAGGCCCAAACGGTACATCTCACACGATCACTGAAACTACAATTAATAAAACCACATTTTAGAGCAATAAATGTAACAAAATGTCCAAGTATGTTTAACTCAATACGCCATAATTGAAACAGTACACATGACATGACACCCCCCCACCACCCCCATTTGCTTCAGTTTTGGTTTGCTCCCCTTGTTGCCAGTCCCACCCATTCAACCACACATGGTCATAGATCTTGCCTGTCCATGTGGGGGGGGGAGGGCGGGGGGGGGGGGGAGGGGGTATGCAGGTGTGGTCATGAGATCTGCCTGCAGGGGGTATGAGGTGTGGGCTCATAAGATCTGCCTGCCAGGGGGTTATGAGGATGTGGTCATAGATCCTTGCCTTGCCAGGGGGCTATGAGGTGTGTCCTAGAATCTGCTGCCAGCGGGGTATGAGGTGTGTCATAGATTCTGCTTGCCAGGGGCTAATGAGGTTGGTCATAGATCTGCCTGCCAGGGGGTTATGAGGTGTGTCATAATCTGCCTTGCCTGGGGGTATGAGGCTGTGCGTCATAGATTCTGCCTGCCAGGGGTATGAGGTGTGTCATAGAATCTGCTTGCAGGGGGTATGAGAGTGTGGGTCATAATGCTCCTGCCGGAGGGGTATGAAGGTGTGTCAATGAATCTGCCTGCCTGGGGGTAGTGCGGTGGTGGTCATAGATCTGCCTGCCAGGGGGTATGAGGTGTGGTCCATGAGATCTGCCCTGCCGGGGGTATGGAGGCTGTGGTCATAGATCTTGCCTGCCAGGGGGTATGAGGTGTGGTCATAGATCTTGCCTGCCAGGGGGTATGAGGTGTGTTCATAGATCTGCCTGCCAGGGGGTATGAGGTGCTGTCATATGATCTGCCTGCCCAGGGGGTAGAGGTGGTGTCATAGATCTTGCTTGCCAGGGGGTATGAGGTTGGTCATCAGATCTGCCTGCACAGGGGGTTATGAGTGTGTCATAAATCTGCCTGCCTGGGGGTATGAAGGTTGTGGTCCATAGATTCTGCCTGCAGGGGGTATGAGGTTTGTTCATAGATCTGCTTGCCAAGGGGGTAATGAGTGTGGTCATAGTCTGCCTGCCACGGGGGTATGAGGTGTGGGTCATAGATCTGCCTGCCAGGGGGTATGAGGTGTTGCATAAGATCTGCCTGCCTGGGGTAATGAGTGTGGTCATCAGCATCTGCTGCCAGGGGGGAAAAAAAAAAAAAAAAAAAAATCATGAGGGTGTGGGTCATAGATCTGCTTGCCAGGGGTAATGAGGTGTGGGTCATAGATCTGCCTGCCAGGGGGTATGAGGTGTGGTCAGTAAGATCTGCCTGCCAGGAGAGGTATGAGGTGTGGCCATAGATCTGCCTGCAGGGGGTAATGAGGTGTGTCATAGATCTGCCTGCCAGGGGGTATGAGGTGCTGGTATAGATCTGCCTGCCAGGGGGTATGAGGTGTGTCATAGATCTGCCTGCCAGGCGGGTATGAGGTGTGTCATTGAATGCTGCCTGCCTAGGGGGTTGAGGTGCTGGTCATAGATCTGCTGCCAGGGGTATGAGGTGGTGGGTCATAGACTGCTTGGCCAGGGGGTATGAGGTGTGTCATAGACTGCCTGCCAAGGGGGGTATGAGCGTGTGTCATAGACCTGCCTGGCCAGGGGGTATGAGGGGTGTGTCATAGACTGCTTGCGCAGGGGTAATGCAGGTGGTGTCATCAGACGCTGCCTGCCTACGGGGGTATGAGGTGTGTCAATTAGATCTGCTTTGCCAGGGGGTAATGAGGTTGGTCTAGATCTGCTGCAGGGGGTATGAGGTGTGTCATAGACCTGCTTGCAGGGGGTTATGAGGTGTGTCAAGGACCTGCCTGCCAGGGGGGTATAGGTGTGTCATACGACCCTGCTTGCCAGGGGGTATGAGGTGTGTCATAGATCTGCCTGCTAGGGGGGTATGAAGGTGTGTCATAGATCTGACCCTGGTCAGGGCGGTATGAGGTGGTCATAGCTCTGCCAGGGGGTATGAGGTGGTGTCATAGACCTGCCCGGGGGGTATGAGGTGTGTCATACCTGCCAGGGGGTTATTGAGGTGTGGTCATAGATCTGCCTGCCAGGGGGTATGAGGTTTGTGTCATAACCTGCTTGCCAGGGGGTTAATGCAGGTGTGTCATAGACCTGCCTGCAGGGGGTATGAGGTGTTGTCATGAGACCTGCTTGCCAGGGGGTATCGAGGTCGCTGAAATACTAGATCTGCCTGCTAGGGGGTATGAGGTGTGTCATAGATCTGCTGTCAGGGGGTATGAGGGTGTGTCATAGATCTGCTGCTAGGGGGTATGAAAGGTGGTGTATAGATGCTGCCTGGTCAGGGGTTATGAGGTGTGGTCATAGATTCTGCCTGCTAGGGGTATGAGGTGTGGTTTCATAGATCCTGCCTGCCTGGGGGTATGAGGGTGTTGTCATAGATTGGCCTGTCAGCGGGGTATGAGGTGTGGTCATAAGATTCTGCCTGCCAGGGGGTATGAGGTGTGTCATTAGACCTGCTTTGCCAGGGTATGAAGGTGTGTCTATAGACCTCCTGACAGGGGGTATGAGGTGTGTCATGACCTGCTTGCCAGGGGGTATGAGGTGTGTCATAGGGATCTGCCTGCTAGGGGTATGAGGTGTGTCATAGATCTGCCTGTCAGGGGGTATGAGGTGTGTCATAGATCTGCCAGGGGGTATGAGGGTTGTGTCATAGACCTGCCAAGGGGGTATGAGGTGGTGGTCATAGATCTTGGCTGCCAGGGGGTAATGAGGTGTGGTCATAGATCTGCCTGCCAGGGGGGTATGAGGTGTTCGGTCCCATAGACCTGCGTTGCCAGGGGGTATTGAGGTGTGTCATAGACGCTGCGCTGCCCAGGGGGTATCGAGGTGTGTCATAGACCTGCTTGCCAGGGGGTATGCAGGTGGTGTCATAAGATCCTGGCCCTGCTAGGGGGTATCGCGTTGGTGGTCATAGATCTGGCCTGTCAGCGGGGTATGAGTGTGTCATAGATCTGCTGCCTAGGGGGTATGAGGTTGTGTCATAGATCTGCTGTCAGGGGGTACTGAGGTGTGTCCATAGATTCTGCCTGCCAGGGGATATGAGGTGTGTCATAGATCTGCCTGCAGGGGGTAGAGGTGTGTCATAGATCTGCCTGCCAGGCGGGTAATGAGGTGTGTCATAGACCTGCTTGCCAGGGGGTATGAGTTTGTGTCATAGACGCTGCCTGCCAGGGGGTTATGAAGGTGTGTTCATAGACCTGCTTGCCACGGGGTATAGAGGTGCTGTCATAGAAATCTGCCTGCTAGGGGGTATGCAGAGTGGTTCCATCGATCTGCCTGTCAGGGTGTATGAGGTGTGTCATAGATCTGCCTTCAGGGGGGTATGAGGTGTGTCATAGATCTGCCTCGCTAGGGGGTATAGGTGCTGTCATAGATCTGCCTGCCAAGGGGTATGAGGTGTGTGTTGGTTGCACACACAAACTGAAATGCTGTCCTAACAGAGCTTAGTTGGAGGCTAAAGCCAGAACTAGTTTTGTTCAATTTATTTCTTTTCTGTTTGGAGCTAAAGGCCAGAATAGTTGTTACTGTTTATACAGAGCTGGTTGGAGCTAAAGGCCAGAACTAGTTTGTTAACTGTTCCTCAGAGCTAGTTTTGTAGCTAAAGGCCAGAACTAGTTTGTTACTTGTCGCTACAAGCTACGTTGGAGCAAAGGCCAGAACTAGTTGTTACTGTTCTACAGAGCTAAGTTGGGAGCTAAAGGCCAGCAACTAGTCTGTTACTGTCCTACGAGCTAGTTGGAGCTAAAGGCCAGAACTAGTTGTTACTGTCTACAGAGCTAGTTGAGCTAAAGGCCAAGAACTAGTTGTTTACTGTCCTACAGAGCTAGTTGGAGCTTAAAGGCCAGAACCTAGTTGTTACTGTCCTAAGAGCTAGTTGGAGCTAAAGGCACAGAACTAGTTGTTACTGTCCTAAGCAGAGCTAGTTGAGCTAAAGGCCAGACTAGTTGGTTCTGTTCGCTACAGAGCTAGTTTGGAGCTAAAGGCCAGAACTAGTTTTGTTCTCGTCCTACAGAGCTAGGTTGGAGCTAAAGGCCAGAACTAGTGTTTACTGTCCTAACAGAGCTAGTTGGAGCTAAAGGCCGCAGAAACTGTTGTTACTGTCCTTAACAGAGCTTAGTTGGAGCTAAAGGCCAGAACTAAGTTTGTTTACTGTCCTACAGAGCTAGTTGGAGCTAAAGGCCAGAACTACGTTGTTACTGTCCTAACCAGAGCCTAGTTGGGCTAAAGGCCAGAACTAGTTGTTACCATGTCCTACTAGAGCTAGTTTTGAGCTAAAGGCCAGAATAGTATTTACTGTCCTACAGAGCTATTCGCCGACCGCTAAGGCCAGAAACTAAGTAGTTACTGTTCTATCAGAGCTAGTTGGAGCTAACCGGCAGAACTAGTTGTTACTGTCGCTACAGAGCTAGTTGTAGCTAAAGGCCAGAACCTAGTTGTTACTGTCCTACAGAGCTTAGTTGGAGTTAAAAAGGACCAGACTAGTTGTTACTGTCGCACGAGCTAGTTGAGCTAAAGCCAAGAACTAGTTTGTTTACTGTCCTACAGAGCTAGTTGGCCGCTAAAGGGCCAGAACTAGTTGTTACTGTTGGAGCTTAAAAAGGCCAGACCACTAGTTGTTACTGTCCTAACAGAGCTAGTTGGAGCTAAAGGCCAGAACTAAGCTGTTTACTGTTCTACAGAGCTAGTTGGAGCTAAAAGGCCACCACTAGTTGGTTACTGTTCTAGCAGAGCTAGTTGGAGCTAAAGCCAGAACTAGTTGTATGTTAACTCAACAATAGTCTTATGCACGGTGGTATTTTGTGTGTGTGTGGGGGGAGACAGAACAGAGAGACCTACAGACAGACAGACACAGACAGAGAGAGAACAATAATGGAAATGTCTCAGAGCTCCCGTCCTAACAACAACCAGGGGTTTGTCCCTGACTCTGGTGGTGTTTAATAGATGCTATTGTGAACCTTGGTGGAACAATTGGATGTAAAATGAGCCTGAGAGAACACAGTGCGTTGTGAAATTCTGTAATGAAATGTATTGTAATGTTTTTTTAAAATTGTATAACTTGCCTTAATTTAGCCGGACGCCAGGAAAGATCTAGCTGCTTGCCTTGTATGAATCTTTTACCAGATCTACATGTGTTAATATTCTCCTTATATTAATTTTCACATTTCCACACACTTCAAAGTGCTTTTCCGCTTTCAAATGGTATCAAGAATTGCATATCCTTGCTTCAGGTTATGTGCTACAGCAGTTAAGATTAGGGTCTTGTCAAATTTTAAGGAGGATAAAAAAAAACGGGTTCGATCCTTAAGAGGTTAGCCTGTTGCTAACATTTCTTTTGGATTGAATTAGCCTGTTGCTAACATTTCTGGTTTGGATGAATTTA
>NW_019945324.1:0-21062 GCF_002910315.2 Salvelinus sp. IW2-2015
AGAGAGATGGGTGGAGGTGAAGTGCTAGACTACAGGATGATGATGAACAGTACCAGCAGTGGTAGCGGTAAGTGACTAGATACAGGATTCGATGATGAACAGTACCAGCAGTGGTATGGGTTAGAGGTAAGTGACTAGACTACAGGGTTGATGATGAAACAGTCAGCAGCTAGGTATGGTGGAGGTGAAGTGACTAGACTACAGGATTGATGATGGACAGTACCAAGCAGTGGTAATGGGTAGAGGTGAAGGTGACTAGACTACAGCCTTGATGATGAACAGTACCAGCAGTGGTATGGGTGGAGGTGAAGTGACTAGACTACAGGATTGGATGATGACCGTACCGAGCAGTGGTATGGGTGGAGGTGAAGTTGACTAGACTACAGGCTTGATGATGGACAGTACGCAGCAGTGGTACTGTTGGAGGTGAAGTGAACTAGACTACAGGCTTGATGATGGACAGTACCAGCAGTGGTATGGGCTGGAGGTGAAGTGACTAGACTACAGATTGATGATGGACAGTACCAGCAGTGGTATGGTGGCGGTGAAGTGAGCTAGAACCTACAGGATTGATGATGGATAGTACCAGCAGTGAGTATGGGTAGAGTGAAGTGACTAGACTACAGGGTTTGATGATGAACATACCAAGCAGTGGTAATGGGTGGAGGTGAAGTGACTAGACTACAGGATTGATGATGGACAGTACAGCCAGTGGGTAATGGGGTGGGAGGTGAAGTGACTAGACTACAGGATTGATGATGGACAGTACCAGCAGTGGTATGGGTTGGAGGTGAGTGACTAGACTCCAGGATTGATGATGGACAGTACCAGCAGTGGTATGGGGTAGAGGTGAAGTGACTAGAACAAGGCTTGATGATGGACAAGTACCAGCCAGTGGTTATGGGTGGAGGTGAAGTGACTCGACTACACGGATTGATGATGGACATACCAGCAGTGGTATGGGTTGGAGGTGGAAGTGACTCAGACTACAAGGTTTGATGATGGACAGTACCAGCAGTGTATGGGTAGAGGTGAAGTGACTAGACTACAGGCTTGAATGATGGGACAGTACAGCAGTGGTATGGGTGGAGGTGAAGTGACTAGACTACAGGCTTGATGATGGACAGTATACCAGCGTGGTATGGGTGGAGGTGAAGTGACTAGACTAAGGATAGATGATGGACAGTACCAGCAGTGGTATGGGTGGATTGTTGAAGCTGACTAGACACAGGATTGAATGATGAACAGTACGGCAGCAGTGGTACGGTGACGTGACTAGACTACAGGATTGATGATGAACAGTACCAGCAGTGGTATGGGTAGAGGTGAAGTGACTAGACTACAGGGTTGATGATGAACAGTACGTAGCAGTGGTATGGGGTGGAGGTGCAGTGACTAGACTACAGGATTGGATGATGGACAGTACCAGCAGTGGTATGGGTGGAAGGTGAAGTGACTAGCACTATACAGGAATTGATGATGGACAGTACAGCAGTGGTACTGGGTGGAGGTGAAGTGACTAGACTACCGGAATTGATGATTGGAGCAGTTACCAGCAGTGGTATGGGTGGAGGTGAAGTGACTAGACTACAGGAATTGATGATGGACCAGTACCGCAGCAGTGGTATGGGTGGAGGTGAAGTGACTAGACTACAGGAATTATGATGGACAGTACCAGCAGTGGTATGGGTAGAGGTGAAGTGCTAGACTACAGGATTGTGATGGAAGTACCAGCAGTCGGTATGGGTAGAGGGTGAAGTGACTAGACTCAGGCTTGATGATGGGACAGTACAGCAGTGGTAGGGTGGAGGTGAAGTGACTAGAATACAGGATGGTGCAGGACAGTACAGCAAGTGGTTGGGGTGGAGGTGAAGTGACTAGACTACAGGATGATGATGGACAGTACCAGCAGTGGTATGGGTAGAGGTGAAGTGACTAGACTACAGGATTGATGATGGACAGTACAGCAGTGGTATGGGTAGAGGTGAAGTAGCTAGATACAGGATTGATGATGGACAGTACCAGCAGTGGTATGGGTGGAGGTGAAGTGACTAGACTACAGGAATTGATGATGAAGTCCCAGCAGTGGTATGGGTGGAGGTGAAGTGACTAGAACTACAGGTTTGATGATGACCAGTACCAGCAGTGGTATGGGTGAAGGTGAAGTGACTAGACTACAGGATTGATGATGGACAGTACCAGCAGTGGTAGTGGAAGGTGAAGTGACTAGACCTACCAGGATTGGATGCTGGACAGTACCAGCAGTGGTATGGGTGGAGTGAAGTGACTAGACTACAGGATTGAGATGGACAGTACCAGCAGTGGTATGGGTGGAGGTGAAGTGACTAGACTACAGGATTGAATGATGACAGTACCAGCCGTGGTATGGGTGGAGGTGAAAGTGACTAGACTACAGGATTTGATGATGAAACAGTACCAGCAAGTGGGTATGGGTGGAGGTGAAGTGACTAGAACACAGGATTGATGATGAACAGTACAGCAGTGGTACGGTGAAGTGACTAGACTACAGGATTTGATGATGAACCGTAGCCAGCAGTGGTATGGGTTAGAGGTGAGTGACTAAGACTAAGGATTGATGATGGAAGTACCAGCAGTGGTATGGGTGGAGGTGAAGTGACTAGACTACAGGAATAGATGATGGACAGTACCAAGCCAGTGGTATGGGTGGAGCGGAAATGAACTAGATACAGGATTGATGATGGCCGTACGCAGCAGTGGTATTGGGTGGAGGTGAAGTGGACTAGAACCTACAGGATTGATGATGAAAACAGTACCAGCAGTGGTTGGGTGGAGGTGAAGTGACTAGACTACATGATTGATGATGAACAGTACCAGCAGTGGTATGGGGTGGAGGTGAAGTGACTAGATAACATGATTGATGATGACCGTACAGCCAAGAGTTAGTGACGAGTTAGTGAAAAGGGGGGTCAAATGGCACATAGTCCGGGTAGCTATTTGGTTTACTACTAAACGAACATTTTAGCCGGCTTGTTGGTAGAAGCTGTTGAGGGTCCTTGTTTTGTTCCAACTTGCTGCAATCAGTACTGCTTGCAGTGGTCGCAGAGGGACAGTCTGTGGACTGGTGACTGGAGCCTTTTGACTTGCTACATCAGTACTGCTTGCCATGTGGGTGCCAGAGAGGACAGTTTCTGTGACTGTGATGGAGCTTTTGACTTGCTGCATCAGTACTGCTTTGCCATGTGGCTAGCAGAGAGGACAGTCTGTGACTGGTGACTGGACCGTTTTGTGGGCCCTTCCTCTGACACTGCCTGGGTATTAAGTTTATTGCCCTTTATTTAATTAGGCAGTTCGGTTATGAAACATTTTTATTTCATTGACTTCCTACCCCGACCGCTCTCACGACTGTGTTTTGTGTTTTTAGAGGTTCTTAGTGACGTGGTCACTGAGGAACTTGAAGCTCTCGACCTGCTTCCACTACAGTCGATCAATCAAATTAGTATTTATACAGCAGTTTTTTACAAAAAACGTTGTGGAATATGGTCTGGGAACAGCAGCGAACATTGCTGGGTTGCCCTCTTTGTCTTAGAGGGGTAGGGGGGACTGATCAGTGACAATGGTATAAAGAGTCCGCTCCTGGTTAACATCTGCTGTAGGCGTAACACTGATCCATACAACTCTCTTGCTCGCTCTCTCCTTCTGCTTGCTCTCTCCTCTCTGCTCGCTCTCTCCTCTCTGCTCGCTCTCTCCTCTTGCTCGCCTCCTCTCCTCTCGCTCGCTCTCTCCTCTCTGACTCGCTCTCTCTTTCCTCTCTGCTCGCTCTCTCTTTCCTCTTGCTCGTCTCTCTTTCTCTCTGCTCCGCTCTCATCTTTCCTCTCTGCCTCGCTGCGTCCTCTGTTCCTTCTGCTCGCTCTCTCTTCTCTCTGCTCGCTCTCTCTTTCCTACTCTGCTCGCTCTCTCTTTCTCTCTCTGCTCGCTCTGTCTTTCCTCTCTGCTCGCTCTCTCTTTCCTCTCGCTCGCTTCTCTTCTTTTCCTCTCTGCTCGCTCTCTCTTTCCTCTCTGCTCGCTCTCTCTTTCTCTCTGTCGCTCCCTTTTCTCTCTTGCTCGCTCTTTCTTTCCTTCTGCCTCGCTCTCTCTTTTCCTCTCTGCTCGCTTTCTCGTCTTTCCTCTCTGCTCGCTGCGTCTCCTTTTCCTCTCTTGCTCGCTCGTCATCTTTCTCTCTGCTCGGCTCTCTCTCCTCTCTGCTCCTTCTCTCTCTCTCCTCTCTGCTCGCTCTCTCTTTCCTCTCTGCTCTCTCTCTCTCTTTCCTCTCTGCTCTCTCTCTCTTCTCTCCTCTCTCTCCTCTCTTCTCTTTTCTCTGCTCGCTTCAGTCGCTCTCTGCTCTCTCCTCCTCTGCTCGCCTCTCTCTCTTTTCCTCTCTCTCTCTCTCCTCTCGTGCTCTCTCTCTCCTCTCTTGCTCGTCTCTCTTCCTTCTGCTCTCTCTCTCTTTCCTCTCTCTCTCTCTCTCTCTGCTGCTCTCTTCCTCGTCTGCTCTCTCTCTCTCCTCTCTGCTTCGCTCTCTCTCTCTCTCTCTTTCTCTTTTTCCTCTTTTCCTCTCTCTCTCCTCTCTGGCTCTCTTCCTCTCCTTCTTGGTCTCTCTCTTTCCTCTCCTGGCTCTCTCTCTCTCTCTCTCTCTCTCTCTCCTCTCTCTTTCCTCTCTGCTCGCTCTCTCGCTCTCCTCTCCTCTCTGCTCTCTCTCCTCTCTCTTTCCTTTCTCTCCTCTCTGCTCTCTCTTTCCTCTCTTCCTCTCTCCTCTCTCTCTCTTTCTTCTCTCTGCTCTCTTCTCTGCTCTCATCTCTCCTCTCTGGCTCGCTCTCTATTTCCTCTTCTGCTCTCTCGTTCTTTCCTCTCCTCTCTCTCTTTCCTCTCTCTCTCCTCTCTCTCTTCCTCTAGTGCGCTTCTCTCTCTCTCTCTTTCTCTCTCCTCCTCCTGCTCTTCTCTTCTCTCTCTCTCTCTCCTCTCTGCTTCTTCTCTCCCTCGCTCTCCTCTTCCCCTCTCTGCTCTCTCTCTCTCTCTTTCCTCTCTCTCTCTCTCTCTCTCTTCTTCTCTCTTCTCTCTCTCTCTCTCTCTCTCTCGTCTCTCTCTCTCTTTCTCTCTCCTCTCTTTTCCCTCTTTTCTCTCTCTGCTCTCTCTCTCTCATCTTTCCCCCTCTTTTCTCTCTCTCTCCTCTCTATAGACAGATCTGTTCTTCTTCCATGATCTGTTCCAGGCAGTCGTTGTTTCTTCCCTGCCGTAAGGATCCTTACATCTACAACAGTCTGGGGACTTTAATCAGGGTGAGTAAGTCATTGCCACAAGATGGAAACAGCCCCTGTAAGCCGTGAGACGGACAGCCCCTGTATGAATGTAAAATCCTCTCTTGTTCTACTTCTGATCCCTGCCCCGTTCTGTAGAGTGAGCATGTAAGTAAATTCCCTATAGGCTTAGGTACAGGTATATTATCTCCTATAGGTTAGTACAGTATAATATATATCCCCCTATAAGGTTAGGTAACAGTATATTCTCTCCTATAGGTTAGGTAACAGTTATTATTCTCTCCCTATGGTTGGTTCAGTATATATCTCCCCTATAGGTTTAGGTACAGTATATATATTCCCTCTAGTAGGTTACGGTACAGTATATATATCCCCTATAGGTTATGTACAGATATATCCCCTCCTAATAGGTTAGGTACAAGTATATATTCTCCCTATAGGTTAGGTAAGTATAATATCCCCTATAGGTTAGGTACAGTAATGATCTCTCCCTATAGGTTAGGTACAGTATATCTCTCCCCTATAGGTTAGGTAAGTATATATCTCCCTATAGGTTTAGGTCAGTAATATATCCCTTATAGGTTAGGTAGCAGTTATATATATATCCCCCTATAAGGTTTAGGTACAGTATAATTATATTCCCCTTATAGGTTAGGTACAGTTATAATATATCCCCCTATAGGTTAGGTCAGTATATATATCCCACCCTATATGGTTTAGGTACAGTATTTATATCCCCCTATAGGTTAGGTAGCAGTATACATGGGGGAGAACAAGTATTTGATACCTGCGATTTTCCCCGATTTCTACTTACAAAGCAATGTAGAGGTCTGTAAATTTTATCATAGGTACAAACTTCAACTGTGAGAAGCCGAATCAAAAATCCAGAAACTCACATGGTATGATTTGTTAAGTAATTAATTTGCATTTTTAAGTCAATGTACTGTATGTTAGTATATATACATTGTGTAGATCTCTCTGTCTCTCTAGTCTGAGTACGTAAGCGAGGCTCCAGGAGGTGGTACGCCCTAACATTGCTTATAACAGTAGCTGTGGCAGACAATAGGCCACTGGCAACACCTACAGTGCAAACATGTTCTTTCCTTCCGAAGTGGAGAAGGAGTTTTTCGCGACCGCCTCGAAACTATGAACTGCCCCGGGACATTGTGAGTAGCAGCTTTAGCGCTTTTTCATCTATGCTACTGGTGAGCTATTGCTGTCTGAGTGGGCCCTGGTTCCCATAATTACCTACCCTGGTTACCCTGAGTTTACCAATCTAATGCAAAGAGAAGAATAAGCGACAGCAGTTTGGTTCAGGTGACGCAAAAAAAAACTATCGTCGCCGCTGATCTGTTCGCTGGCCCCTGTCTGTCGCTGGCCTTGTCTGTCGCTGGCCCTGTCTGTCGTGGCCCTGTTGTCGCTGGCCGACTGTCTGTCGCGTTGGCCGCTGTCTGATCGCTGGGCCCTGTCTGGTCGCTGGCCCGGCTGTCTGGTCGGCTGGCCCTGTCTGTCGCTGGCACCTGTCGGTCGCTGGGGCCTGTCTTCGCTGGCCCCTGTCTGTCGCTGGGCTGTTGTCTCTGGCCCCTGTCTTGTCCTCCTGGTGGCTGTCTGTCTCTGGCCCTGTCTGTCTCTGGCCCTGTCTGTCTCTGGCCGCTGTCTGTCTCTGGCGCTGTCTGTCCGCTCGCCTGTCTGTCTTTGTCTCTTCACGGTGACTCTCTTTGCCGCGCTCCCGCATTTTTCTAGTCTGATGTTTTCGACTCGTAACGGGTAACGGCCGCGTCCTGGAGGGAGCTGCCCTCTGCTGACATGGCCGACTTCCAGGGCGTGCTGCACGTAACGAGCTGATCGGGGCGCTCTGACCTGGTCTGGACCCGTGTAGCGGCTTCCAGCAGGACGACGCCCACAGAGTATCTTCTGCCACGCGCATGGAGCCAGGTTACGCGTATATGAAATGGGCGACTGGACCGGGATACGGCGTTATGGGGATTGGGACTGTGACCAGGTAGCGTTATGGGGACTGAAACCGGGTAGTTATGGGGACTGGACGGGTACGCGTTATGGGGACTGACGCGGTACGCGTTATGGGAACTGACCGGTAACGCGTATGGGGACTGGGCAGGTAGCGCGTTATGGGGATGGGCCAGGTACGCGTTATGGGGACATGGACCAGGTACGCATTATGCGGGAACTGGACGCAGGTTACGCATTATGGGGACCTGGAACGCGGGTACGCGTTCTGGTGGACTGGAACCGTGGTAACGGCGTTATGGGGACTGGACCGGTTACGCGTTTGGGGACTGGACGCGGGTAGCGTTTATGGGGACCGACGCGGGTAGCGTTTAATGGGGACGCTCGGACCCGGGGTACGGCGTTATGGGGACCGGACCGGTACGCGTTAATGGGGACGCGACCGGGTACAGCGTTATGGGGACCGGACCGGGTACGGCGTTCTGGGCGGGGTACGCGTATGGGGAACCGGGTACGCGCGTTATTGGGGATGACCGGGTACGCGTTATGGGGACCGGGTACGCGTTATGGGGACCGGGTACGCGTTATGGGGACCGGGTACGTGTTATGGGGACCGGACCCCTTTATCCATATTTTGTTACGTTACAGTGGATGAAAAACACAATACCCCATAATGATAAAGCATAAACAGGTTGAGAAATGTTGGCAAATTTATTAAAAATAAATAACTGAAATATCACTTTAAGTATTCAGACCCTTTACTCAGTACTTTGTTGAAGCTCCTTTGGCAGTGATTACAGCCTCGAGTCTTCTTGGGTCTGATGCTACAAGCTTGGTACACCTGTATATGGAGAGTTTCTCCCATTCTTCTCTGCAGATCCCCTCAGGCTCTGTCAGGTTGGATGGGGAGCGTCGCTGCACAGCTATTTTCAGGTCTCTCCAGAGATGTTCGATCGGTTTCAAGTCCGGGCTCTGGCTGGGCCACCCAAGGACATTCAGAGACCTGTCCCGAAGCCACTCCTGCGTTGTCTTGGCTGTGTGCTTAGTGTCGTTGTCCTGTTTGAAGTTGAACCATCGCCCCAGTCTGAGGTCCTGAGCGCTCTGGAGCAGGTTATCAAGGATCTCTCTGTACGTTGCTCCGTTCATCTTTCCCTCGATCCTGACTAGTCTCCCAGTCCCTGCCGCTGAAAAACATCCCCACAGCATGATGCTGCCACCACCATGCTTCACCGTAGGGATGGTGCCAGGTTTCCTCCAGACGTGACACTTGGCATTCAGGCCAAGGAGTTCAATCTTGGTTTCATCAGACCAGAGAATCTTGTTTCTCATGGTCTGGGAGTCCTTTAGGTGCCTTTTGGCAAACTCCAAGCTGGCCTTCGTGTCTTTTACTGAGGAGTGGCTTCTGTCTGGCCACTCTACGATAAAGGCCTAATTGGTGGAGTGCTGCAGGGATGGTTGTCCTTCTGGAAGGTTCTCCAATCTCCACAGAGGAACTCTGGATCTCTGTCAGTGACCATCAGGTTTTTGGTCACCTCCCTGACCAAGGAAACATCTGAAGGATGATCAATGGAAACAGGATGCACCTGAGCTCAATTTCTAGTCTCATAGAAAAGGGTATGAATACTTATGTAAATAAGGTATTTCTGTTTTCACTTTGTCATTATGGGTTATTGTGTGTAGATTGAGGGAATACAATTATTGAATCAATTTTAGAATAAGGCTGTAATGTAACAAAATGTGGAAAAAGTCAAGGGGTCTGAATATTTTAAGAATGCACTATCTTCTGCATCATGGACCAAGTAAGCATTATGTGTGTGTGTGTGTGTCCCAGTTCTGACCCTTGACTGAAGTGTGTGTGTGTAGGGCTGTGAATTACCAGGGACTATCTCATATAATACTTAGTTGCCAATACGATTTCTCATGATTTTGTGTATTACGATTCGATATTGGAATTCAATGTTCCAAACATATTGCTCACCATATGTCTGCTGCAGAGGGACAGGAAGGCAATGATAAATAGTTTTTTTGATCAGTCAGGGAAATAAATATGCTGAAAACAAATGTGGCTCCCTATTTAAAAAGAATTAGCCGTGACGGGAGAAAGTTGTTGTGCAGGTAGAGCCAACTAGCGCAAAAATAATATTGCGGTATTGTCAAAACGAAGAGTTCGATACATCGTAAAACATCCCCCCCAATCACTAGTGGAGCAGTCAGACCTTAACCCTCCTGCGGGTCAGACCTTTACCCTTAACCTCCTGCGGGTTCAGACCTTTACCCTTAACCTCCTGCGGGTCAGACCTTTACCCTAACCTCCTGCGGGTCAGACCTTTACCCTTAACCTCCTGCGGTCAGACCTTTACCTTAACCCTCCTGCGGGGTCAGACCTTTACCCTTAACCCTCCTGCGGGTCAGACCTTTACCCTTAACCCTCCTGCGGGTCAGACCTTTACCTTAACCCTCCTCGCGGTCAGACCTTTACCCTTAACCCTCCTGCGGGTCAGACCTTTACCCTTAACCCTCCTGCGGGTCAGACCTTTACCCTTAACCTCCTGCGGGTCAGACTTTACCCTTAACCTCCTGCGGGTCAGACCTTTAACCCTTAACCCTCCTGCGCGGCAGACCTTATAACCCTCCGTGGGAGACCTTCTAACCTCCTGCGGGGCAGAACTTTAACCCTCCTGCGGGCAGACCTTAACCCTCCTGCGGGGGCATGACCTTAACCTCCTGCGGGGCAGACCTTAACCCTCCTGCGGGGCAGACCTTAACCTCCTGCGGGGCACCTTAACCCTCCTGCGGGCAGACCTTAACCTCTGCGGGCAGACCTTAACCCTCCTGCGGGCAGACCTTAACCCTCCGCGGGGCCGCCTTAACCTCGCTGCGGGGCGCCATAGCCTCCTGCGGGGCCGACCATAACGCCCTCCTGCGGGTCATACCTTATCGCCTCCTGCGGGTCATACCTTATCGCCCTCGCTGGGGTCATACCTTATCGGCCTCCTGCGGGTCTAACTTATGCCCTCCTGCGGGTCATACCTTATCGCCCTCCTGGCGGGTCATACTCTTATCGCCCTCCTGCGGGTCAGACCTTATAGCCCTCCTGCGGGTCAAACCTTATAGCCCTCTGCGGGTCAGACCTTATAGCCTCCTGCGGGTCAGACCTTATAACCCTCCTGCGGGTCAGACCTTATACCTCCTGCGGGTCAGACCTTATCTCTCTCCTGCGGGTCAGGCACACTCCTCTTCTATGTAGCGCCACACGGTATGGGTCAGTTGCGAGTTCACCTCCTGGGATAATCACCAAGACTCTTCCAGTGGACCATTTCAGCTGTCACTATTTAAGACACCATGAGCCTTGACTAAAGCTGTGTGTTTGTCTTTTCCTCCAGATTGAGGAGGAGATTAAGGGTTGTCTGGACTTCCTGCGTACAGTCTACGCTGTTTTTGGTTTCTCCTTCAAACTCAACCTGTCCACCGACCTGAGAAGTTCCTGGGAGAGCCCGCGGTCTGGGATCGGGCTGAGAAGGTAACGATACTTGATCAAGGGTTTATTACGTTTCAATGTCAACAGGCCCAAGTCAGCTCTAACCCAACAAGGCCGTAATAAATTACAATGTAATACTACAAATAAAAGGGAGAACAAAAACACACAAGATATTAAAAATAGAACACAAAGTACACAAGCATACAAGTTAATACCATACTATACACAGGGTCAGTTAATACAGACTATATACTATATACAGGTCAGTTAATACCATACTAATAAGGGTCAGTTAATACCATACTATATACAGGGTCAGTTAATACCAGACTTATACAGGGTCAGTTAATACCAGACTATATACAGGGTCAGTTAATACACTACTATATACAGGGTCAGTTAATACCATACTATAATACAGGGTCAGGTTAATACCATACTATATACAGGGTCAGGTTAATACCATACTATATACAGGGTCAGTTAATACCATACTATATACAGGGTAGTTAATACCAGACTATATACAGGGTCAGTTAATACCAGACTATATACTAATACAGGGTCAGTTAATACCATACTATATACAGGGTCAGTTATACAGACTATATACAGGGTCAGTAAATACCAGATATATACTATATACAGGGTCAGTTAATACCATACTATATACAGGGTCAGTTAATACCATACTATATACAGGGTCAGTTAATACACAGACTATATACAGGGTCAGTTATACCAGACTATATACTTATACAGGGTCAGTTAATACCATACTATTATATTATATACAGGGTCAGTTTAATACCATACTATATACAGGGTCAGTTAAAATACATACTATATACAGGGTCAGTTAATACCAGACTATATCAGGGTCAGTTAATACCAGACATTACTATATACAGGTCAGTTAATACCATACATATACAGGGTCAGTTAATACCAGACTACTATACAGGGTCAGTTAATACAGACTAATACAGGGTCAGTTAATACCATACTATATATTATATACAGGGTAGTTAATACCAGTACTATATACGGTCAGTTAATACCATACTATATACAGGGTCAGTTAATACCAGACTATATACAGGGTCAGTTAATACCAGACTATATACTATATACAGGGTCAGTTAATACCAGACTATATACTATATACAGGTCAGTTAATACACACTATATACAGGGTCAGTTAATACCATACTATATACAGGGTCAGTTCAATACCAGACTATATACAGGTCAGTTTATACCATACTATATACAGGTCAGTTATACCTACTATATACAGGGTCAGTTAATACCATACTTATACAGGGTCAGTTAATACCAGACTATATACAGGGTCAGTTAATACCAGACTATATACAGGGTCAGTTAATACCAGACTATATAAGGTCAGTTAATACCAGACTATATACAGGGTCAGTTAATACCAGACTTATCAGGGTCAGTTAATACCAGACTATATACAGGGTCAGTTAATACCATACTATATACAGGGTCAGTTAATACCAGAACTATATACAGGGTCAGTAATACCAGACTATATATACAGGGTCATTAATACCAGACTATATACAGGTCAGTTAAGTACCACCGACTAATATACAGGGTCAGTTAATACCAGACTATATACAGGGTCAGTTAATACCAGACTATATACTATATACAGGGTCGGTTAATACCATACTATATACAGGGTCGGTTAATACCATACTATATACAGGGTCGGTTAATACCAGACTATATACTATATACAGGGTCGGTTAATACCATACTATATACAGGGTCAGGTTAATACCATACTATATACAGGGTCAGGTTAATACCATACTATATATACAGGGTCAGCTAATGATATACTGCGTTGTTTATGAAGGGTTAATGCAACGATGAAGTGTTTGTAAAGTTAAGCATATACTGTTATATATATATATATATACTGGAGATATGTGGTTGTTGTGGATAAGAGTGTCTACTAGACGACCAAAATGTAAGTTGGTCATTTGGCAGACCTGCTCCAACCTTAACTCTGTTCTCTCCTGTGTGATTGCAGCAACTGGAGAACAGTCTGAATGAGTTTGGCGAGAAGTGGGTCCTCAACCCTGGAGACGGGGCCTTCTACGGACCCAAGGTAAGACCTACCAGTGTTATCATGTTGTATTGAACTTTATAAGGATCAAAAGGGAATATGGTGTCTCAACTAACTCATCATGGAGGAATGGAAGCATTACTTATAGGCCATGCTGTGGTGACCCCATGCTGTGGTGACCCGATGCTGTGGTGACGCCATGCTGTGGTGACGCCATGCTGTGGTGACGCCATGCTGTCGTGACCCCATGCTGTGGTGACCCCATGCTGTGGTGACGCCATGCTGTGGTGACGCCATGCTGTGGTGACCCCATGCTGTGGTGAACCCATGCTGTGGTGACCCCATGCTGTGGTGACCCCATGCTGTGGTGACCCCATGCTGTGGTGACGACATGCTGTGGTGACGACATGCTGTGGTGACGCCATGCTGTGTGTTATACCCGGTTGTAGATTGACATCCAGATCAAGGATGCTATTGGTCGATACCACCAGTGTGCCACCATCCAGCTGGACTTCCAGCTACCAATCCGCTTCAACCTCACCTTTGTCAGGTAACACTTCCTCTGACATCTCTGTGACACAGTTTTAGATTGGTTGCTAGACAGGAGTTTGTTGACAGAGCAGCATCGTGATTGGTCACATTATTTCTAATGGTCTTCTGTAGTTGGTTTGAAATGGGGAGAACAGGGGCACTGTGTGGAACTAAAGATCATTTTGAGGACTTTCTTTTTATGCTACGTGTGTGTGTGTGTGTGTGTGTGTGTGTGTGTGTGTGTGTGTGTGTGTGTGTGTGTGTGTGTGTGTGTGTGTGTGTAGCCATGATGGAGACGATAAGCAGAGGCCAGTCATCATCCACAGAGCCATCCTGGGATCAGTAGAGAGGATGATCGCTATCCTCACTGAGAACTACGGAGGGAAATGGTGAGGGGCTATACTAGTACTGATACTACTATCTGATCTACTGTAGCTGGTAATATTAGTTCTGATACTATCATCTGATCTACTGTAGCTGGTAATACTAGTACTGATACTACTATCTGGTCTACTGTAGCTGGTAATACTACTATTGCCTGTATCCGCCACGGGTCCGCGGTCAAACGACCACCCTCATCACTGTCAAACGCTCCCTAAACACTTCTGCGAGCAGGCCTTTCTAATCGACCTGGCCCGGGTACCCTGGAAGGATATTGACCTCATCCCGTCAGTTGAGGATGCCTGGTCATTCTTTAAATGTTACTTCCTCACCATTTAAAACAAGCATGCTCCGTTCAAAAAATGCAGAACCAAGAACAGATATAGCCTTGGTTCACTCCAGACCTGACTGCCCTCGACCAGCACAAAAACTCCTGTGGCGAACTGCAATAGCATCGAAGCCCCGCGATATGCAACTGTTCAGGGAAGTCAGGAACCAATACACGCAGTCAGTCAGGAAAGCAAAGGCCAGCTTTTTCAAGCAGAAATTTGCATCCTGTAGCTCTAACTCCAAAAAGTTCTGGGATACTGTAAAGTCCATGGAGAACAAGAGCACCTCCTCCCAGCTGCCCACTGCACTGAGGCTAGGTTACACGGTCACCACCGATAAATCCGTGATAATCGAAGACTTCAACAAGCATTTCTCAATGGCTGGCCATGCCTTCCTCCTGGCGACTCCAACCTTGGCCACACGCCCGCTGCTACTCGCCCAAGCCTCCCCAGCTTCTCCTTTACCCAAATCCAGATAGCAGATGTTCTGAAAGAGCTGGAAAACCTGGACCCATACAAATCAGCTGGGCTTGACAATCTGGACCCCTATTTCTGAAACTGTCCGCCGCATTGTCGCACCCCTATCACCAGCTGTTCAACCTCTCCTTCGTATCATCTGAGATCCCCAAGGATTGGAAAGCTGCGCGGTCATCCCCCTCTTCAAAGGGGGAGACACCCTGGACCCACTGTTACAGACCTATATCCATCCTGCCCTGCCTATCTAAGGTCTTCGAAAGCCAAGTCAATAAACAGATCACTGACCATCTCGAATCCCACCGTACCTTCTCCGCTGTGCAATCCGGTTTCCGAGCCGGTCATGGTGCACCTCAGCCACGCTCAAGGTACTAAACGATATCATAACCGCATCGATAAAAGACATTACTGTGAAGCCGTCTTCATCGACCTGGCCAAGGCTTTGACTCTGTCAATCACCATATTCTTATCGGCAGACTCAGTAGCCTCGGTTTTTCTAATGACTGCCTTGCTGGTTCACCAACTACTTTGCAGACAGAGTTCAGTGTGTCAACGGAGGGCATGTTGTCCGGTCCTCTGGCAGTCTCTATGGGGTACCACAGGGTTCAATTCTCGGCCGACTCTTTTCTCTGTATACATCAATGATGTTGCTCTCGCTGCGGCATTCCCTGATCCACCTCTATGCAGACGACACCATTCTATATACTTCCGGCCCTTCCTTGGACACTGTGCTATCTAACCTCCAAAGCTTCAATGCCATACAACACTCCTTCCGTGGCCTCCAATGCTCTTAAACGCTAGTAAAACAAATGCATGCTTTTCAACCGTTCGCTGCCTGCACCCGCACGCCCGACTAGCATCACCACCCTGGACGGTTCCGACCTAGAATATGTGGACATCTATAAGTACCTAGGTGTCTGGCTAGACTGCAAACTCTCCTTCCAGACTCATATCAAACATCTCCAATCCAAAATCAAAGCGAGAATCGGCTTTCTATTCCGCAACAAAGCCTCCTTCACGTCACGCCGCCAAACTTACCCTGTAAAACTGACTATCCTACCGATCCTCGACTTCGGCGATGTCATCTACAAAATAGCTTCCAATACTCTACTCAGCAAACTGGATGCAGTTATCACAGTGCCATTCGTTTTGTTACTAAAGCACCTTATAACGACCCACCACTGCGACCTGTATGCCCTAGTCGGCTGGCCCTCGCTACATGTCGTCGTCAGACCCACTGGCTCCAGGTCATCTACAAGGCTATGCTAGGTAAAGTGCCGCCTTATCTCAGTTCACTGGTCACGATGGCTACACCCACCCGCAGCACGCGCTCCAGCAGGTGTATCTACTGATCATCCTAAGCTAAAACCTAATTTGGACGCCTTTCCTTCCAGTTCTTCTCTGCTGCGCGACTGGAAGAATTGCAAATCTCTGAAGTTGGAGACTTTTATCTCCCTCAACAAACTTTAAAATCTGCTATCCGAGCAGCTAACCGTCGCTGCAGCTGTACATAGTCCATCTGTAACTACCCACCCAATTACCTACCTCACCCCCATACTGCTTTTATTTATTTACTTTCTGCTCTTTTGCAACACAGTATCTCTTCTTGCACATGATCATCTGATGATTTATCACTCCAGTGTTAATCTGCTAAATTGTAATTATTCGATTTATTGCCTACCTCATGCCTTTGCACACATTGTATATAGATTCTCTTTTTTTCTACCATGTTATTGACTTGTTTTAGTTTACCAGTGTAACTCTGTGTTGTCTGTTACACTGCTATGCTTTATCTTGGCCAGTCGCAGTTGCAAATGAGAACTTGTTCTCCACTAGCCTACCTGGGTTAAATAAAGGTGAAATTAAAAAAATAAAAAAAACTAGTACTGATACTACTATCTGATACTACTGTAGCTGTAATACTAGTACTGATACTAACTACATCTGATCTACTGTAGCTGGTAATATTAGTTCTGATACTACATACTATCTGAATCTACTGTAGCTGGTAATATTAGTACTGATACTACTAATATCTAATCTACTGTAAGCTGGTAATACTAGTTCTGATACTACTAATATCTAATTCTACTGTAGCTGGTAATACTAGTACTGATACTACTCATATCTAATCTACTGTAGCTGGTAATACTAGTTCTGAATACTACTAATATCTAATCTACTGTAGCTGGTAATATTAGTACTGATACTACTCATATCTAATCTACTGTAGCTGGTAATACTAGTTCTGATACTACTAAATTCTAATCTTACTGTAGCTGGTAATACTAGTACTGATACTACTAATATCTATCTACTGTAGCTGGTAATATTAGTACTGATACTACTAATATCTAATCTACTGTAAGCTGGTAATACTAGTTCTGATACTACTAATATCTAATCTACTGTAGCTGGTAATATTAATATTGATACTACTAATATCTAATCTACTGTAGCTGGTAATATTAATATTGATACTACTAAATATCTAATCTACTGTAGCTGGTAATATTAGTACGTTCCACGCCGGTCAGACTTTTTCCAAAGTAAAAAAAAGAAAAGGTTAGATATTCTACCTAATTTCAATGAAGTGACTAAGACCTCCACAAGAATGTCAAATTTAATTACAGATTAACTTGATTTATCTTCGATGAATTCAACCTATTTTGAAGAAGTGTTAGTGGGTATGTTGTGCGGTGGCTCAATAGGACAAAACAGACGTAATATTGTTTTTCAAGAGAAGAATCTCTAGGGACTACATGAGTACAGCCGTTTGTTTAGCCGAGTTTCTGCTGTATGCAGAATTTTAACAGGAAAAACATTCTAATGACATTTCCATCAGTAAGTTTGGAGTTTGATTTCCAAAAAGACGACGGCTGTAGCTTTCAAATTTAATTGTCACTTGAAAATACAAATGCGTGGGTTACCCAATGGCCGGAGCTGGTACCGGCGTCCAAAGCAGCTTGCCTTAGAGTTTTTAAACCGGTTAAAAACACGGTAAATAATGTCAATACCCTCTCTCCCCAGGCCGCTGTGGCTGTCTCCTCGTCAGGTGATGGTGGGTACCTGTGGGACCCACCCTGGTATGACTACATGCTCAGCAAGATCCGTGATGATTTCCACGTGGAGGTCTGATGACAGACGTGGATGTGATGCCAGTGCACTTGAACAAGAAGATACGTAACGCACAGCTGCAAGTACAATTTCATCCTGGGTAAGTGGTGGTGGTGGGGTCTAGGGTATGGGCTGCGTGGTGGGGTCCTAAGGGTATGGCTGAGTGGTGGGGTCTAGGGTATGGCCTGAGTGGTGGGGTCTAGGTATGGCCTGAGTGGTGGGGTCTAGGGTATGGGCTGAGTAGTGGGGTCTAGGGTATGGCCTGAGTGGTGGGTCTAGGTATGGCCTGAGTGGTGGGGTCTAGGGTAATGGGCTGAGTGGTGGGGTCTAAGGGTATGGCCTGAGTGGTGGGTCTAGGAGTATGGGCTGAGTGGTGGGGTCTAGGGTATGGGCTGGAGTGGTGGGGTCTAGGGTATGGCTGAGTGGTGGGGTCTAGGGTATGGCCTGAGTGGTGGGGTCTAGGTATGGGCTGAGTGGTGGGGTCTAGGGTATGGGCTGAAGTGGTGGGGTCGTAGGGTATGGCCTGAAGTGGTGGGGTTAGGGTATGGCCTGAGTGGTGGGTCTAGGGTATGGCCTGAGTGGTGGGGTCTAGAGTAAGGGCTGAGTGGTGGGGTCTAGGGTATGGGCTGAGTGGTGGGGTCTAGGGTATGGGCTGAGTGGTGGGGTCTAGGCTTTGGGCTGAGTGGTGGGGTCTAGGGTATGGGCTGAGTGGTGGGGTCTAGGGTATGGGCTGAGTGGTGGGGTCTAGGGTATGGGTTCAGGGCCTGAGCTACAGGAAGTTAGATTTGGGTATGTCATTTAAAAAAAAAAGGGTGGATCTTTGAGGTTTTAAACCACATTCCAAGCAAGTCATAAGTTATGTTCATGTCCTTGTCACCAACTAGCTAGTTAGCCCGACTGCTAGATCTGAAATGTGTTTGCAACAATAACAGCGGAGTTACAGCTTAGCGACTGTCTTAAACAACCGTCTAACAACACGTAGGCCTGTTAGAAGAACACTTTTATTGTGAAACTTATTAAAAGTTCATTACGGAATCATCGTCTCTCAGCCTGTCTTTGGTGCTAACGTAACGTTAGCAATGCTAGCTAGCTAAACTTGCTGCATCTGAAATAGTGTGTTCAACGATAACTGACCAATCCAGCCTCGGCTGTCCAAGCAGCCATCCAACAACACTGGAGGCCTATTGGAACTAATAAAATGTATGAAGTTTACAAGTAATTCGATATGAAAATATAGGCTGTTTAGAAAGTGCACAATGGCTGCCGGTCGGTGACGGTGGGAGTGGTTTTGCCAAATGGAATCATGGGAGTTTGAGCCTTGAACAACATAAAAATGTTAAGCTGACTATAAATCTGATTCTATAGGTTTTTGAGTAAACCACAGACGGGTTGTAAACCACAGATGTGTTAAATAGACAGCTGGAAATGACTGGCCATAATCGATTGTATTCGTCATCTCAGGGATCCTACTTGAAAGCGTAACAGAGAAGCAATTTACAGTTTTGTTTACCACTAAACAGTCAAGACATTAAATCATAATGAAATTCTCTTTTCTGTCCAGTTGTGGGAGAGAAGGAGAAGACCAGCGAGACGGTGAACGTGCGTACGCGTGACAACAAGGTGCACGGAGAGCGCAGCGTCAACGAGTGTATGGAGCGTCTCCAGCAGCTGAAGGCCTCACGAAGCCGCAACGCAGAGGAGGAATTCTGATACCACTCTGACGGTCCTTTTCAGTGAGCCGCATCTCATAGAGGATGTAAACTTTCACTGGTTCAGCTTCGAGTCAAACACAAAGCGCAGATCAAAGCGCAGAACTCCCGAGTCCTTAGAGGCAACTCACTCGCTCGGCCTGTCTTTTACTTAACTTGACTACGCATCTGTTTCTGCATTTCTTAATAAACTGTTGGTTTTTATTTGCTTTTTGAGATCACATTCTAATTCGTTGAACGTTTTGATAAAACATTATATAGCAATCACGACTCTTTCAGTGGAACCTCCCATGTCCTCTCTTGTAAAATGTGAAACTCATGATACTGTTGATGATCTGTTGTAGGAATGTTACAAGGGATGACCTCTACTTTAAATTGATTTATACCACTTTGCCTCTTTCTCCTCATTGGTTTACATTATAAAGGGAAACAAGAGACAAAGTTTTACATTAGTGTAACAAGTGGAGTTCACTGCTGTCAACTGTAGGAACAACCGTTTTCATGACATCAAAGAATTGTAAATATGTAATGCAATTTTGAAAACGTTAAAAAATAAAATATTTCTTACAACAGTTTGGTTTTGTTATCAAATGTCCTATCACAAGCCCTGTCCAAAAATGCACCACTTGTAAAGTTTGGTTTATTGTTTCAGGAAAGTTGGTTTATTGATTTAGGAAAGGAAATGGAAGCTGTGTAGAAGCCCTGTGTTGATTGCTAGATGTCAATGTCGAACCAATGCAGTGATATACATTTTATTGGCTTGCTATGAGCTGCTTTTCCTGAAAATGTGTATCTGATATAGCCAGCTAGTTCTAGTGTCCATTAAATGTTACAGCCACAACATCATGATCATGTAGTCATGCAGAGCAGCAAGGGGAAATCCCTGCTGTGGTTGAGCTAGCTAGAACCTCAACTAGCTAGCTAGAACCTCAACTAGCTCGCTAAAACATCAACTAGCTCACTAGAACCTCAACTAGCTAGCTAAGAACTCAACTATTTCACATTAACTAGCTCGCTAAAAACATCACTAGCTCGCTAGAACCTCAAACTAGCTAGAAACATCAACTAGCTAGAACATCAACACTAGACATCAACTAGCTAGAAACTCTAAATAGCTAGCTAGAACATCCCTAGCTAACCTCAACTAGCTAGCTAGAACCTCAACTAGCTAGCTAGAACATCAACAGCTAGAACCTCAACTAGCTAGCTAGAACATCAACAGCTAGAACATCAACTAGCTAGCTAGAACATCAGATATTTTCTAGGTAAACGCTGGATAGAGCTAGCTATATAGTAATTTTACCTCAAGCTCATCTGTTACATCCAAATTATGTTTGAATCTATTTGTACTGTAAGCTACTTCCTGGCTGAGAGTTGCTTAATTAATTTAGTGTTAATTGTTCTAAGGGGAGGGGCTACCCCTACAAAAGGAGGGGCTGTGGATGGGGCAGCATGTGTTTAGCTGTGGATGGGGCAGCATTGTTTTTAGCTGTGGATGGGGCAGCAATTGTTTTTAGCTGTGGATGGGGCAGCGTTGTTTTTACTGTGGATGGGACAGCAATTGTTTTTAGCTGTGGATGGGGGCAGCATTGTTTTTAGCTGTGGATGGGGCAGCATTGTTTTTAGCTTGTGGAATGGGCAGCATTGTTTTCAGCTGTGGATGAGGCAGCATTGTGTTAAGCTGTGGCATGGGGCAGC